>NW_002987179.1:107556-126404 GCF_000006295.1 Pediculus humanus corporis | reverse complement strand
TTTTACAAACGAAACCATCTTATATCTCATATTATTATTATTAATTTTTTTTTTAAATTTGCAAAAAAATTTCGGGGAGGGGGGGGTGGGGGTTTTTTTTGACATTGCGTGTGCGTATAAAAAGAAGATAATAAGTAGGTGGATTTCGATTTTCTTTTGTCTACTACTAATATCAATCTCCTAATTTAGATATAACCTTCGAGACGAGAATATATATACTACCAATGACCGCGTTAACACTTTTTCATTATTATTATTATTATTTTATCGAAATTATTCAATTTTTTTTTTTTTTAAATTTTGCACATTTGGGTGTGGTTAATTTTTTTTTTTTTTTTTGTTTAAAAGAATAAATTTTAACCGTGAATATTGAAAACAAAAAAAAAAAAATTAAATATCCAAAAAAAATCAATTATAGTAACTTATGGTTACTCGGGGTAAACACGTATTGGGTCAATGAAATCTGCATTTTAACTTTTTAAAAAAATTAAAATAATTTATTTATTATTATTATTATTATTATTATTTAAATCAGTACGAATAAATTAAATGAAAGGATATGTGCGGTGGAAAAAAAATCACATCGCGAAGTGTACCTTAAAAAATCAAATTTTTGCATAACCTTCATTTATTTTTTTTTTTTGTTGTTAAAATAAAAACAAACTTGACTCTGACCTTCTAATTTTTTTTTAAAAACAAACGGAAGAAAAATAATTAATATAAACAAACAATATAAATATAAAAAATAATCATGTGAAAAAAAAAAAATTTTTTTTTCAATTTTTTTCCTCAAAAAAAAAAAAAAATGTTTGAAGGTTTGAAAAACGAACGTCGTGGGTTTTTTTTTTTTTTATGTAATTAAATAATATTTTGAATAAACCGCCAACAACCGCCTACGTCGTTCGATAAAATTGTCGAGTATCGATTTCAAAATCGATATATTTAATTAAAAATTCGGTGCCGGGAAAAAATTTTTTGGTAAATATTAAATTTAAAAACAATCCTTTCAAACTGGAATAATGAAATAATGATAATAAAAAAAATGGCGGCGGTGAAGGTAGAGGTGGCGGTGGGTTATTCTCGAATATGTTTTCGTGTAGAATGTCAATGTCATTTACAACATTCCAGGAGAAAGAATTGCTTTGGGCCCATACTACGACACACAAGAGTGAAAGCAAATTGCCTCGCCTTTTTTTTTTTTTGTTAACTCATATTTGCTTACCCTTTTGTTCCAGAGCGTGAGTGTGTGTGTGCGCGTGTAAAATTTAATTTTTATTTAATAAAAAATTAACCTGGGTAATTTTTTTTTTCAAAACCCTGTTTAAAAAGGTAAAAGAATCAATGAATAATGATAATCACAACAAGATGTCTTATAAGAGGTCATAAATTCTAGTTTTCAAGGGTCAATACTGATAATAATGATAATAATAATGATAATGAATAAAAATGTGAAAATTGTGAGAAATCAAATAAAATTATTTTCTCAAATTTTTTTTTTTTTTTTTCAAAATATCCTGCCCTCCTTCTTCCTCCGAATGAATTATCTGGTTTACCTTTTTTTTCTTCTGCTAAAAAAATATTACCGATTCGTCATTGATACTTTTTTTTATAATAATAATAATTATCAATTTAGAAAATTTATTTACTCATCAAATATTTTTTAAATTTAACGTTATTGAAAACAGGTTGTTTGTTAATCCGAAGAACAACAACAACAACAAACAATTTCACACCGTACAAACTTTCATTTTTTTTTTTTTTGATACAACAAATAATGAATCATATCCGGAACGGTTAGTCGGTACCTTCTTGAAGACAAAAAATCACAAAAAAAAAAAATTTTTTTTTTTTTCTCTTTTATCCTGGACGGGATTAATAATAATAATTCCCTAAGGGTTTTTTTCTGTCACTTTCTACATTATTATTATTATTACTACAAATACAAAAGAAAGCGATTCAGAATGCGAGTTTTCAGTGCCATTAATACGACCTCATTACGTCAAATGTGTGTGTGTGTGCGTGTGCGTGTTTTTTGCCTTAGCATAAAATCTTCTTTAGAAATTTTAAATGTCAACATTTGACGACTTTACAATAGAAAAATATAATTAATGGAATATTAGCAAATAAATATATTCGACATTTAAAAAAATGATATCCTAAAAAAATTTCCCTATTGAAAACAAAAAAAAAATCGACGTCATCTTTCATCACGTGACGTCACGCCAAAATTTTCTCCGTATCCCGATAATTCCATAACTTTATAAGAGAAAATTACACATTTATTAGTATTATTATTACTACGTTTTGGAAAATATTAAATTTAATTAAAAAAAAAAAAAAACATTAAATCATTATAATTAATAACATCGATTATAAAATAATAATAATAATAATAAAAATAATAATGATGATGATTTTTATTTGAAAAAAAAATTAACATATTACGTTAAGGAATCCTTGAAATCAAATCGTTATTATTATTATTATTAATTAACTGACAAGGTTGTTTGTCGTTAATACGGTTGTTACAAACGTTTATATATTGACCATAAAAATTTAAAAAAAAAAAAAAAAAAACATGATGACATTATTTGTCCTCTGATTAAAACAACAACAACAAACAACTGACACCCTTTAAACTCTCTATCATTTTTCCTTTTCCTCCTTTTTAATGCCAAAAAAAAAATTGTAATTTCATTTAAATTAATTAAAAAATTTAATTTTTTTATTAAATTTTTGACCCTAAATGACCTTTTAAACGATAGACGTATGTTATGTAAAAGTTTCAACGATGACACGATAAGATAAACAAGATGATGGGAGGGCAAGGGGGAAGATTTAAAAAACGCGAAATAATTAAATTTAAATTTGGGGGGCACAAAAAAAAATAAGGTAAGCATTTGATTGTTATCCAAATGAAAATGAAAATTCGATCGATTCGACCTACATAAATTTTATTTAAATAATTAATAAAATGAAAGTTTTATATACATAGAGAAAGTTAATAAAAAAAAAATATCTATTGGCTGGCAAGCGAGTTTTTTTTTTTTTTTTTTTTTTGTTCTCGCGAATCGAACACTTGTTTCGATTTTTAAACGAAAATACCATCGCGATTGCCAATTTATTAAAATATTCACGTGGGTATAATAATAATAATAATAATGATAATTTTTAAAAAACGAATTTTCAAATGATTTTTTTTTTTTTTTTTGGAAAATTTTAATTAATACGTAGTAGTATGAGAAGAAGAAAAATTTTTAATAATCTAAATACACGTCGCGTTTTTTCTTTTGCACTATCATCATCATCATCATCACAAACTGGGACAAATTTTAGAAAGAAAAATTGACCTTTTCGAAAAGGCTCATTCTTTTAATTATACGTATTTAAAAATAATTAAATTTAAACTTTCTTTTTTATTTTTTTGGCTAATTACAGTCTGAGAGAAGAGTTTAAAAGGAAAAAATGTTTGACAAATCGGAAAAATCAAAACAAAGGAAAAATCATCGAACGTACCTTAAATTTTTTTATTTATTTAGGTATTTAATAATCGAAACTAATAAGAAAGAAGGAAAAAAAACAAATTCGTGACAATTTATAAAATCGTTTAAAAGTGTTGATGACCCGAAAAATTCGATGATACGAACGTGATGGTCAAGAATAGGTGTTCTGGAAAAAGACTAAAAAACTGGTCAACAACAACCGTGTTGGCACGTTTATCTCTCTCTCTCTCTCTCTCTCTCACTCATAAATAGTACAACCGTTTTATTAAAAAACTATTATTATTATTATTATTATTATTATTTCACGTTAACGGAGTTTTATCTTTACGTAAAAATTTTTTTAGGTGAATTTTTTCGGGGTATACCCTAAACGTGTATCTGATGCACGTGAGAGTGTGTGCGTGCGTGTGCGTGCGTGCGAGTATTTTATTAATTTATAATAAATATCTAAGAATGACATGTGTGAGTTTAAATGTAAAAGTTAAGCGAAAAATTGTGAAAGTATTTATTGATGTAAAAAAAATTCAGGGTGCAGAGTTCCTCAAGGGGCGTTCATTAAAATGAATCGATTTCTCATTTTTTTACTTTCTCATCAACTTTTTTTTTTTTTTATTATTATTTACCGTCCACACCCGAAAAAAAAAAAAAAATTTATATTTAATTAACGTCAAGTGAAATTTTTTCTTCCTTTTCACGAGGGGGGGGGGGACAAAACTAACAATCCTATCCATCCATGTTTTTAAATAAGAAAGAAAAAACGCAAAACGCAAAACGAATTTAAATTAAATTAAATTGTTTGTACCTTAATAGACGGAGCAATAATGATAATAATAATAAATTTACGACGAGTATAACGTAATTTTTTTTTTTGTGTTCAAAAGTAATAATAATAATAATAAGCACGGTGAAAAAAAGATGTGTTAATAAAGAAGTATATAGACTATATATATGAGTGTGGTAGCTCAAATATATATGTGTACCGGCACTGCTGCGTTTAATTTCACGCGAGAGAACATTAACCTCACAAGAAAATTATAAATGCCTCCTCTTGAAAATGACTTAAATAATAATAATAATAATGGTATCACACAGATCAAATGTAATAATAATAATAATAATAATAACAACGCTAATCCTTATATGCGTAGGGGAGTACGTGCATATTATTTCTAAACATTAACAAAAAAAAAAAAATTAAATTCTTAGATTTAAATGCGTATTTTCATTCATTACTTTTTTATGCGAAATTGTGTACCCCCCGTCCCCTCACGCCCCCCGAATACGTAAAAAAAAATTGGAAACGTAATAAATAATAAATAAAGTTTTTATCAACGTTTTTTTTTTGGACACTTCGCGGTTATTTATTTATTTTTTTTTGACTTTCACGTAAATCTAAATTATTTAATCGATATAAATAAATAATTTTTTATTTAAATAATAATAATAATAATTTAAATAAATAGAAAGTCCGATTAAAAAAATAAATAAATAAAACTCTCGAGTATAATTAATTATTTTATTTTCGATGATTATATCAAAAAAAAAAAAATGCAAAATTTCCTACTCCCCCTATCCCTCCCTACCTCTCTCCCTTTCGTACATAAACCTCGTAAGATGTTTTCAATAATGTATAATAAAAAAAAAAAAAAAAAAAAAACTCGATCGATTTCCGGTTACGACAAAAATTCCAAAGGAAAAAAAAAAATTTAATAAGAAGGAAAAAATATTTGAACACGTGATGAATGAAAAATTCCGCCTTTTTTTTTAATGTAAAGTAAAACAATCAATGAGATTTTTGTTTAATAATAATAATAATAATAATAATAATAATAATAATAAGAGTATACAAGTTTCGGATTTCAATAAAATATAGAAAAGGAGAATCGCGAATTTTTTTTTTTTTTTTTTTTTTTACACGATTGTGTTGATTTCATATATATTTCCTTGCGAAAATAAATTATTATTATAAAAAAAAAATACAAACGATTGTGAAAAAAAATAAAAAAAAGCAGAAAACAATGAAATTCTAGTCGGTAAAAACCGTTAGTCCGCCGAAAATTTCAAAGAACGTGAGAGAAAGATTTGGTTACAAAAAAAAAAAAACAATGGATAGAAATGTTCCAATTGCACATTTTTTACACCAAAAAAAAAATTATCAATCGGATTAATAATAAATTAATAAAATATTATTACTATTATTACTCACCTTTATGTAAAAAAAATTTAAATTTGAAATCAAAACAAATTTCCTCCCAAAAAAAAAAAATTAACAAACTTTATTTATAAAAAAATAATAAATAAATTATTAAATAAACTTTTTTAAACGATAATCAATCGATCGATAAATCGATAAATCGAAGAATGTAACTTTTAATAATAAAGTTTTTTTTAAAATAAACAAAAATTTAAATTTTAAATAAACCGAAAAATAAAAAAATAAAATAAAACAAAATAAAATTTCACCGACTCTCACTCCACGTTAACTTCTTTTTAACTGTTAAAAAAAAATAAGAGAAAAAATTACTTCTTTCAGGTCAACGCAGGTGTAATGACGAAAATATTAAAAAAAAAAAAAATGAAAAACCTGCGCATGCGCAATATTTTAACAATTATAAACCAACCAACCAACCAACCAACCAACCAACCTCCATAGGAAATAACTAACCAACATTTTTTATTTTCTTTAGTTTATTTTGAAAAAAAAAAATTTTTTTTTGTTGAATTTTTTAACGATTTAAAAATCTCTACGTGTTTTTTTTTAAACAATCATAACAATAATAATAATAATAATAATAATAATAATAATAATCGTGTGTTATGATAAAATAATTATCAACACCAAATTTAGAGAATTAAATAATAAAAATAATAAAAATGTTTTTTCCGGCTTTTAACAACCTGTCGGTAATACTTTAAAAGCATTATTATTATTATTATTATTATTATTATTATTATTATTATTATTATTATTATTTATTTTTATGTTTATGAAATGTGAAAACATAACATTAACTTAATAATATATGAAGATATGTGACGGATACGTTATTAAACACATAATAATTAATAGAATTTAATTTAAAAAAAACAAAAATCCTTTTAAGGTTATTATTATTATTTATGTTTTCTCTCTCTCTCTCTCTCTCTCTCTTTCTCTCTATTTCCGCTTTATATAATCAAGTAGGTTTAAAATTTAAATATGTCAATGGTATTTTGTAGTAGTAAAATATATTTTAAAATGGTGGACACATAATTTTGTTGTTTATGTAAATAATAAAAAAAAAAAATAAATTTTTTTTTTTAACCATTTTTTTTTTTTTTATATTTAATTATTATTATTATTAGTTTTTTTTTTGTCTTCACTTTTCCCCCTTTTTTCCTTTGTCCCCCTTTTTTAGTTTAGTTAATAGAATTGTTGTAAATAATAAATAATTAATCGATGGATTGTCCAAATTGGCCACCGCCTCTACCTTCTTTACCATTATATCCGCCATGTCGTACCGTGATTGAAAAAAAACCAGCTCCAGAAATTAAAATAATAGAAAGTCAAACTCAACAATGGTGGAACGAACGTTTAGGTAACGTAAATGATGGATAGCAAATAAATAAATAATTTGTAAATAAACAAAAAGACGGGAATTTTTTTAAGGTTTTTATCTCCTGATAATGTTTCACGATAAGTTAAATAATATTTTTTTAAAAATACCAGTTCCAGCTCTGGAATTAACATCCGGTATAAAAAAATCACAAAAAAAAGAAAATTTTTACGAACTTACAAGACGACAGAGAAATGGTTTACTTTCAATTAAAATACCAACGAGAGAAGATAAATTTACAAATAGCGTACCACTTCCGGAAAGATCGTATCCGAACGATGGTTTACCAATATGGGAAAGACTTCATCTCGATAAAAAACTTCCAATGTTAAAATGTCCACCGAACGCTTTGGTTTTTGCCAGAGAACGAATCGGAAAAAAAGTAATAAAAACATTTTTTAACTTATTAATTAATTATTAATTATAATCCATTATTATTATTATTATCGTGCAGTTGTGGAAAGATACAAAAGGACAAGAATTTATCTTATACGACCCATATAATTACGAATGTGCTTTTTCATACGAAAACATTCACGATCCACATTTGTCGAATTACTACAAAGGAAAAGAAATAAGGGGATTCTTTATTGAGAGTTGGGGATGCAACAGAAGACGGTTGGGGTTTGTGCTCTTTAAAAAAATTCAATCAATATCGAAAATATTTAAGAAGAGTACATTTATCCCTCATACACTCCGAATTGCAAAGACAAGTATTAAATTAATTTTTTACTTAAATTAAAAATCGATCGATCGATCGATCATCGATTGAATAAACACTACAATGTATATTATATATTACAACAGGAATCTTTAAAAGAAGAAATTCATAAATTGAAAGAATATAAACAAACAACTCAACTTATAATGAAAAGCGAAGAACGTAAAGTTATGGTTAACGAAATGAGAGCTTCAATAATAGAAGCTTTAAAATTGGAAAAAGAAAATAAAATTAAAAGGTAATGATAATGATAATGATGATAATGATGATGATGATGATGATGATGATGATTTGACCTATGGTCAAAATTTCGTATTAAAAAAAAAAAAAACGAGATTTTTGTTCGAATAACATAAATCGATACTTAATTAAGAAATAATCAAAAAAATTTTTATTTATTTATTTATTAAATATCGTTACGAAATATACATCGATCGGGTTATAATAATCACGTGAGTTTTTAACTTGTTATTATTATTATTATGAAAAAATATTTTTTTTTGGGATGGTTGTGTAAATTAGATGAGTATTGGTAAATATTACGTGTTGTTGTTCGATGTGAGTTTTTCAACCGCAAGAATTACATAAATCAATTATCGTCATTTATCCCAAATTAGAACTTTATATTTTGCTTCTTCCCCCCCCCCAACCCTCCTTCAGGTTCCCCACAATCAGGTTGAAAACACGTGCCAAAATAAAAAAATTTTTTTTTTTCGAATAGGATTTTAGCTAGCATACAAGAAAAAAAAGAAAGGATAATAAGATTGCAAGAGACGAAAGAAAAAGAAAAAGAATTGAGGAGGCAAAGAGGTTTATTATTATTGGCAAAACAAGAATTGAAAAATAAAATTTCGTTAGAAATAAAAAGGAGAAAAAAAATAGCAACGCTCAGACGATGGCACGACACGGAAGAAAAAATAATAAAAACAATAAAAAAACAAAAAGAAGAAAAAATGAAAGAAAAATCCGAAAAAGTAATAATAATAAAATTCTGTACGTCGTTAGCCTCTAACGTAATCGATATTATCATCATCATCATCATCATCATCATTTTTTCAGGTTCGATTAAGATGGGAGAACAAAATAAAAAATTTAAAAATTATGTACGAAAGAGATGATTATATATTAAATTTACAACAGGAAGTTAAACAAAAAAATTTAGAAATTCGTAATGCTCTCATTGAAAAACAGAAAAAATTAGAAAAAGGTTTTTTATTTTACAAATCAATATATAAATTATCATTATTATCATCATCATCATCATTATCATTATCATTATCATTAATATTTATATTCGATTAGAACAATTTCGACAAATACGAGAAGCTGGTTTAAGAAAAAAAGCAATGATAAAAAAAAAAAAAGAAGATAAAAGAATGGAAAAAGCAATTATCGATGCTTCCTTAAGAATAATTCAAGGTGTAAGTTTCGATATATCGATCGATCCATCAATCAATCGATCGATAATTTTTTTTTTTAATTGATTATTATTTGTTTTTATAAAATAATAATTATTAAAAACGAATTTTTTTTTTTTTTTTTTTTTATAAAACTTTCCCCCCAAAACAATTTATTTTAAATAATAATAATAATGATGATGATGATGATGATGATAATGATGATGATAATGATAATTTTTATTAGCCTTTTGAATTAGGAGCGGAAATCTATAGAATAAAAAAAGCAATAAATTCAACAATGGCGGAATTATTAACGACTCCAATGGAAGGTACATAAAAGAATTTTTTTTTTTTGTCGTTAAAAAAAATTTTCTTTTTTACTAATTTTTTTCCTCTTTCGTTTAGGTCCTGATCGATTTTCGATTATACTAATGTCGAGAAATCGAATTCAACGAGAACAAAAAATCGTAATTTAATTATTATTATTATTTTCAATTTTTTATATTTTTTGTAAAAATTTAAATGGCGTAAATTTTTTTTTTTTTCAAAAGCCACTTCAAGTTTTATATGCCATCGATACGATTCTCGAAACTGTCATACAAAAATGGGCCGTATTAAGGATACATTCGATATTAGATATTATTATTGAACAAATGATCGAGGTAATATCATTATTATTAATCTTACAATAATAATAATAATAATAATTAAAATCGGCGATTTAGTGACATCACAAACGTATCATCTCGCGATATAAATTACCAAGACAATTAAAATTTTTAAATCCCGCATTTATTATTATTATTATTTAAACGATTTAATAAATAGAAAGTTAATTTTTTTTGTTTTAATTAGCGAAATCTTTGTAATAATAATAATGATGATGATAATGATGATGATAACAGGAAGGGAAATATTTTAATTGTTTTAGTTTTGCAAAACCAAACAAAACGATCGATCGATTGATTGATCAATTGATCAATTGATCGATTGATCAATCAATCAATTTTTAATCGAATAAAAAATTATTTACAGAAAGGTAAAATGATATTATTCGAAATCAAATCGAAATATAAAAGTACGGGAATGACGACAGCGGAAACGTACAAAACGAAAGAATCCTACGGGATTGTTTATAAACCGGATGAAAAATTAAAAAAAAAATTATATAAAAAATCATTTTTATCGAATAACAATTCGCAATTTTATTTATTAAACGAATTAAATAACGAAAAGAAAAGAAAAGAAAAAGATGAAGAAGGTGAAAAAGATGGTGAAAGAGACGTAGGAGGAGGAGGAGGGGGAGGGGGAAGAGGAGAAGGAGAAGGAGGAGGAGGAGGAGAATATTTTGAAAAAGAAATAAAAGTCGAATCCTTGGATGATGCTCAAAAGAAAAGCAGCAAAGTATAATTATTATTATTATTACTATTATTATTATTAATTTAATTGAATTTCATTAATTTAATTATATTAAATTTATCATTTTTTCAGATATTGTCATCGGTTGCACCCAATTACGTTCGGTAATCAAATCAAAATAAAATTTTCCCTTTAAATAAAATTTAATGGAGGATAATAATAATAATAATAATAATAATAATAATTTTTCCTTGCAGATTTGGCGATTATACAGTACACGAATACATATCGGAAAAAGATTACGAATACGATTTAAAACCGGTTAAACACAGACCCAAAACTCCGATGGTATAATAATAAAATTTGATAAACATTAATTAATTAATTAATTAATTAATTATGTATTTATTTATTTATTTATTTTTTCAACAGCCAACGCAAGAAGAATTATGTACGGTTGGATTTTCCGAAGAAAGACTTAACGACATATTACCAACATTAGACGATTTAGTAGAATTAAAAGAAAAAAAAAAATTTCGTAAATTATTTAAAAGCGTAGCAGTTAATCTTTTTAAACGTTCTATTGAATTATTACGTAGCGCATTAGAACCGATATCGAGATATCGTTCGATAAACAAATTAGTTAATCTCGGAGGTACCCGTTAATTTTTTCTTTTTATGGATGATTTATATAACAAATGATTAAATAAATAATTTTTTTTTTACAATTAGATATAGAAAAAACAACATTAGCACAACTTTTGACTAGTTTAATTATGAATCAAGAAGAGAAAACAATTTACACGACGGATGATTTTGAATGGTTGGCAAAAGTAATCGTACGTTATGCATTAACGGATATATTAAATCCTGTTGAATTTCACAGGGAGGGAAATGATGGGGTACCAAGAATGAAAATTATGTTTTACAAACCTAATAATAATAAAATAAATAAGAAAAAATCAAATGAATTTTTCAAAGAGGGCTACGTGTGAATTTTGCTTCTTTTTTTTTCCTTTTTTTTTTTTTTTTTTTTTTTTTTTTGTAAATTATCATGTAAAAAAATTAAAAAAATAAAAAAAAAAAATATTTAACAAACCTCCTTCAAATTGCTTCCCCCTCCCCCCAAATTATTCTTTCCCTTCCCTTCCCTTTAATTAATTAATTAATTAAATAATAATAATTTTATACAATAATTTACCCATCAATTATATTTATATTCATTAATAATGATTGATTGTATAAATTTTTAATAATATCAAATATTAATAATTAAAAACATAATTTATTTACAAAGGCATATTTTTTTTTTAGTATATATTTATATATATATATATTATTAATGTCTTATACTATAATTTAAGAAAAGATAATATTTATATATATAAAAACAAAAATTGACACTCGTTTACAAACGATTCCTTCCTATTTCTTAATGCATAATTTATGTATATTTACTTAAAAAATATTTTAATAATATTAAAAAATTTAATAATATAAAAAATTTTATTTTTAAAATCTTTTCATCAATTAAAAAAGAAAAAAAAAAAAATTCAAAATTCACTTGAAATAAAAGTTTTTCCTGCCCGTTTCCTATTTATTTTAATTTGTTAGTAAAATAAATAAATAAAAAAAAATCGGTTGAATATGGACAGTTATTAATTAATTAATTAATTAAAATTATACCTAAATCCGAAAATCAATAAGAAAAAATTAAATAAAAAAGTTAATTGAGTGGGGGGGGGGTTGAGACGTACCGACTGAAATTTTCATTGGAAAAAAGGTTTTAGTCGAGAGAAAATACTGAAATTTAATTAATATTACTCAACTTTTAAAATTCTAGAGAAATAGTTAAAATTAATTCGGAATCGTACGATTTATTAATTTATTATTATTATTATTTTAATTATTACGTGCCTTTTTTTTTTGCTGTAATCAATATATATGTATAGATATACGTACTTGTTTTTTATAAATACAAACTAGCCGCAAAAACAATGTCTCTTTTTATTGCTTTGATTCCTTCGTTAAATTTTTCTATCAATGATTGATCTCCGATACTTATAGATGCTTGTACCATTTGTCGCAACATTTCCTCTAAACGTCTCATGGCACGAATTATACTTCCTGCGAACAATAAATAAATATTTTTTGTCGGTAATTTTCTTAAAATCCGGACCGTCATGTTGTTTACGATTATTAATTTACTGTTTATTTGTATGTAATAATATTACCTTCGTAAATATCCGTCATTTGACATATTTTTCCAAAATTAGCACCGTTGCACCAGGCAAACATAACATCCATCAAATACGGTTTAAATCCGTTTATGTAATCGTTTTCGTCTATTTCAAGCTTGGCCTCCTGTGAAATCCTAGCTATTCTACGTGCTAAATTCTGCATTTCTTTTAAAGGTCCTGAAGGGGGAGGGGAGAGAAGAAAAAAAAAAAAAAATTAGCAAATTCCTACCCCCAAAAAAAAAAAAAAAAAAAAAAAAAAAATTTTCTTGACTAACAAGGAGGTATCTACTAACCGGACAATTGATCTGTTAATTTGGGTAATTCCGATGATTTTTCGTCGCAAACAAAACAACTGAGTAAAGCAACGCATTGAGCAACTGATAAATCGTTAAAAACTCCGTTGAATATTAATTCCGTGAGAAGGAGTTCTTCGCCGCTGAAAAATTAAATGAAATTATATTGTAGTATAAGTTTGGGTTGAAAAGTAGGGCCGGAAAATAAAATTCACCTGCTTAATTCGCAAGCGATTTTCCCTTTCGTTTCGATAACGTCCGAAGCCGTGCAGTATCCCATCCTCCTTAAAACTCTTTTCCTGCATTTTAATTCGTTCATTTGCAAGAGGGATTTTGCTTTTTTAAATTGCGTTTTGTACTCCTTTAATTTAACACCCAGTTCCCCTTTCTTCGAGTACAAATCAAATAAATTACCCAGATTGGAATCGTTGTGAAGGGGATGATCGAAAAGCCTTTCTTCGAACGTGGTTATTTTTTTGACAATGTCCAAGAAAACTTTTTCTTTGATTTTCATATCTACGATTGGATCAAGGAGAGGTAATCCTTCGGGAAATCTTTTTTTAACTTCCTAAAATAATTAACCATAAAAACCGATGATAAAAAATTGAATAATTTAAATTAAAACATTTTATATTTTAAAAAATTTACCTGAATTGTTTTAATTATGCTTCGTTTGGCATCGGCAGATCTTAAATCATTCGGAGTTTTTAACCGAATCGAACTGATGTGAGTGATCAAGGTGTGTAAAACAGGAACAACCTCACACGAGCCTCTTGCATTTTTCGGACAAGGCCTTATATCAGGTTCCTTGTAATTTTCGTCCAAGTGTAATAATATATCTACTAATATCAAACGGGGAGAACTTTTCAATGGATTGTCTTTATCGAAATTTTCGCGATTTTTATAATTGACAATCATTCCCCAATCGAATTCTAAATCTTCACATTTCACCTAAAGGAAAAGTTTATTATTTTCTCTAAAAATAAACATTACAATACATTTCGTAAAATATTTTTTTTTTTTTTTTTTTTTTTTTTAACAAGTCGACCAGGCTGCAAAAATGGTAATAAATAATTTGGCTTCGTTAAAAATGTTTGAAATTGTTTTCCTAAATCTTTTAATTGTTCTCTTATACTAAAATATGAAGCTACTTGAGATTCTTTTGGAATAATTATTTTTTCATATTCTTCAAGCGTTTTTTTAACGTCTAAAATAAAGCGATTGAAATTTTAATAATAATAATAAAAGATCCGATGGAAAACAAAGTACAAAAATAAATAAACGAATATTTACTTTCGTAAATTTGAGGTATGGCGGATTGATTTTGAAATTGATAAAAACTTCTTTCAAGCATGTATTCAGGATTGATTTCTTCAACCCTTAGAAGATTTAAAACCATGTTATACGTTAAATGAAATGCTGAATTAATAGGATCGGGAGCTCCTTTGACAATTTCTCTTCCCACGGAAGGACTCACTTGTTCATCTATCATTAAAATTACGATTCCTTTATCATCCAAACCACGTCTCCCGGCTCTTCCCGACATTTGAATATATTCCCCCGAAGTTACCTAAACAAAAATTTATAATTAATAAAAATAAATTTTAAATTGAAAGAAAAAAAAAACAAAAGTTACTTACGAATCTATAATCTTTTCCATCAAATTTACGACAACCGGTAAAAAGTACAGTTCTGGCAGGCATGTTTAATCCCATGGCAAAAGTTTCAGTGGCGAATAAGGCTTTAATAAGTCCTTCGGCAAATAAAATTTCAATTGTTTCTTTTAAAATTGGTAAAAGACCTCCGTGATGAATTCCAATTCCTCTTCTTAGCAGAGGCAATACGTTTTCTACTTGGGGTAATTTCCTGTCTTCTTCGCTTAAAACATCCATGGCATTATTAAAAACTTCATCCACGAGTTTTTTCTCTTCGACTGGAAAAAAATAAAAAGGCCAATTGCCAAAACTTTTCGAATTGAATTTTTTTTTTTTTTTTTTTTTTTTTTTTGTTGAAAACAAATCCACAAACCTGAATTAAAATCTAATTTTGCCATTTGCAATGCATATGCTTCACAATCTTTTTTACTAAAACTAAAACATATAACCGGAGCAAAATTTCTCTCCATTATCATTTTGACAATTTTGAAAGCATTAGAACCCCTAGCATTATTTCGATTGAGTCTGTCACCTTTAGCTGCATCTCCTGCATTTTGCAAAACAGCCATTGCAGTATTAAAATTATCTTCTTTAAATTTCCCCTAAATAATAATTGAATTTATTATTTAATTTTTTGCAAACCTTAAGTTTATAGTTTTAAAAAGTTAAAGTAACTTACATTTTCATCTAAAACCAAATGTATTCCATCTCCTCCAGCAGGAAATATGTAATGTTGCAAAGGTGTCGGTCTGTAATCTGTGTAAACGACATGACATGGTTGATTATGCAAGTGTGCAACCCATTCTGCAAACTGTCTGGCATTGGGTATTGTAGCCGATAAAAAAACATAATGAACATTGTCTGGGAGTAAAATTAAAGTTTCTTCCCAAACAACACCTCTTTCTTTGTCCCTCATATAATGAATTTCATCGAAAATAACCCAACCAACCTCTCTCATAACTTCAGATCCTCTATAAAGCATATTTCTCAAAATCTAAAGTCATCACAAAAATTCACAAAGTTTTAGCAATGCATACAGTACTTTGATTTAAAAAAATTTTTTTTTTAAAAGTCAAAAAAATATATATTTTTACTTACTTCAGTTGTCATAATCAACAAGCTTGCATTTTGATTAATGGTTACATCCCCAGTGATTAAACCTACTTCACCAAATTCTTCTGTAAATTCTCTAAATTTTTGATTACTTAATGCTTTAATTGGAGTTGTGTAAATAACCCTTTGTTTGTCTCTAAGAGATTTAGCTATACTGTATCTATAAAAAAAACATGGAATGTTAAATTAAAACTTGAATTTATATAAAATATTTGTTAAATGAAAACATAAATCATTTATTAAATAAAAATAAATTTACTACTTACTCTGCTACTACAGTTTTTCCAGCTGAAGTATGGGCAGATACTAAAACTGACTGATTATTTTCAATGCACAATATGGCTTCTTCTTGAAAAGCATCTAGTACAAATTTGTATTCTTTTGCACGTGGACAATTACCTTTTACCAAAGGTACATATTCTTGATTAGGAGGCACTGCAACTTCGTGAGTGCAAGCACCTTGTGCTTCAATTGAGTGAATTTTTATTCTCACAGCAAATTCATCAACACTAAAAAAGATAATATTATCAATAAGTAAAATTAAAAATTCATGATAAATTCAGTTTTTATGTGTAAATCTACACATTTAAATTTACATACTTGACTTCGTCCAATACAGATTCAGAGTTTTCTGTTTTTAAATGCTTTGATTGTTCATCGCTATCAGTAGAATGTGATCTTTTTAAAGATTTGGAAGAATTCAATTTTTCAGAACTAAAAATAATTATAGTTTTAGTAAAAAAAAAATATTATAAATAAAAAAATTACATTTCAAAGATAACCAATTAACAATAAAACTTAGTTAATACTGGTATCTTATAATTATTAACTACAACTGTTATATACAAGTTTTACTTATAAAAACAATTAAAATTTAATTTATTTATAAAAATAAGTATGATTTATTTTTAATTTATAAAGTAGAGAGCAACGGTTGTGTTAGTATGTATTTTATAATCTCATGATTTAAAACTATTATAAAACTATTGAATAAAACCTAACCTATTCACGTCACTTTTTTCACACGATTCAATTTTTTCAGTTTCCTCTTTCTTAGTATCAACAATAACGGGCTCAGAAATTTGTTCTTTTTCTTCAGATTCTTCAAAAACATCAAAAATATCTTCGGAAAAATTTGCCATATTTATTATATTATTATGAAAAATAAGTTATTCGTTCAAAAAAAACACTACTTTAACGTCTTTGGCGACATTGCATGTGAGTGTATTTCAAGTTATGACAAAAAGTTAGTGCCACGTTTTTTTTTTACAAGTTTCTTTTCCTTTTTTTTTGTTCTTAAAAAAAAAATTAAAAAATGTGTTTAAAAACTCGCGTTGAATATTTATTAAAAGTTTTATATTGATTTTTCATTAAAGCAATAATATTTTTTAATAATAAATTCACGAGTGCGCGTAATTAAATAATATTTAATTATAAAAAATAATTAACATGGAAGCAGAGGTTATAAACAAAATTTTCGCGGGTTAAAAATTTACCATTGTAATTTTTTTTTTTCTCACAAATTTATAAAATAATTTCAAATAAAGGTTAAATAGATATATTTAAGGTATTTTCTTTTATATTGTTTGATTAATTTAAATTTAATTTATTAATTTATTTAAAAAAAAAAAATTGTTTCATTTAATTTTAGTTAAACTAGTGTACATTAGGGTTAAACTAATGGGTTTGCAAATTCAAAGCAAAAACAAATATTATTAAAAAATTATTTAAAAATTACTTATTAAGTTGAACTTATTAACCAAATAAGTTTAAAATTACATATTGCAAACTATTAATAAAATAATAATAATGAATGATGTTCTAATTGTAATTCATTTATCTTTTATACAACAAAAAAAAACTTGAGATTTAATCAAAACTAAAAAAATATTATATTACATAACAATATAATTTTGTCTAAATTAACAATAAAATAATAATAACATACATTATGGTATAAATCTAAATCAAGATTTTTATATTATGATAGAAAATTTTTTCCAAATCTCATATTTTTAGTCAAAAACAAAAAACTATATTTATATTGTCATTTGGTTTTTATTTCATTTCCCAATGTTAAATTTTTTTTTGTGTTAAACTTTTGATATATATAAAAATTGTAAAAAAAAAAAGAAAAGATTAATTAAAATAAATTTTTTATAAGATTAATAATATGTTTATTAATAATGTGAAAAGTATTTTAATAAAAAAAAAAAAAAAATGGGAAAAATTTAGATGTGATATAGTAATTTTTAGTAGTAGTGTTATTAAAATTAGAGCAGAGGACAAGAAAAAACTGATTCGCTGCGGCCCCAATTTTGATCTCTGCTTTTCCAAAAAATCAATAAATCTGGTGAGACGGCGCATTATGTACATAAAAACTGCCCGGGTAGATATCGACGAGAAAAAAAAGTGCGTGCGTGAGAGTGTGTAAAAATACGTATTTTATAATGCGGGGCGTAAATTGTTAACTATTGAATTATATTAATGAAATTAAATAAATAAATAAATTGTTACTAATAAAAAAATCAACGAAAAACAAAAAAACTTTTAATAACAATCACCGATTTTTCTTTTTTTCGTATATGTTTTTTTATTAAAATTTATTTATTTGACTCGAGTTAAATTAAATGTCGTCAGATCATACATAAAAATTTTATTTTTTAATAGTTATTAATATATAGTAAAATCGATACGTTAAATAATTAATATAAATTGTTATAATAATAATTTTAATTTTTTTTTTGTAATAAATAATGATTAAAGGTATTGTGCGGTTAAAAAAATAATAATCATAAGGTTTAAGGATTAAAATAAATAAAACGGGAGTAAATTAAATTTTTTTTTTTCTTTTGTTTATCGGGAAAAAAAAAAAATTATGACAAATGATTATCATAAATTTTTTTTGATCATGATCACTCTCGGCGACAACATGGTGTGTCCATGTGCAAACCGGTAAACCTAAAGT
>NW_002987179.1:97874-106372 GCF_000006295.1 Pediculus humanus corporis | reverse complement strand
TTTTAAAAAGATGATTTACGACTCAATTATAAAGACTTGTTTGAAAAAGGCTATAATAAAAACTCTTCCTCCCCTCCCCTCCCCTTTCCCCCCCCGTGACTTTTACCCCGAGTCAAAAAAAAAGGAAAGGAAAGGAAAGGAAAGGAAAAAAGGATCATAGAAAATTTCTTTTTAAAAAAAAAAAAATAGCGTTTTCCCAATTATTATCATTATTATTATTTTTAATAAATTTATTTATTTATTAAAAAAAATTAACGCCATTTTTTTTTACAAGTAATAATAATTAATAATTATTATTATAACTTTTCTTCCCTCATTTATGATTAATTACGTAAAGATTTTTTTTTTATTTTTTGGGAAATGACCGCGTGGGAAATTTTTAAAATTTTCTTTTATTAATTAGTTTTGTTAATTAATTAATTAAAACGAGACAAACCAATATATTTGTTTACTTTTTCATTGTAAATACCTTTTTATACGTTAAATTTTGATTATTGTACCTTATTTGAACCTTTTTTTTTAACAAAATTATTTTCGACATGTCGTATATTTTAAAAATCGTGCAAATAATAATAATAATAATAATTTTAAAAAAAGTAAAAGAATAAGGGTATAAAATATGGGTTTATGTTTTTACGTCAAACCTTAAATCGTACCTTCGAATACAAAATAATAATTTTAGTAGAATCAATCAAATCGTACAAACCTTTTCAAAAAAAAAATGATATCAATGATGTGTGCAGATGAGAAAAAATTGATTTGATTATAAAAAGGTTAAAAAAAAAAAAATGTTAAAAGAGAAAAAATAAATCGATTGAGAGGTTGTAATTTGAAAACAATTACCTTAATTTTTTTTTTTTTTTTTTGTGAAAAAACCTGAAAGTGCACCTGGGTTTATTTTTCCTTTTGAAAAAAAAAAAAAGAAAATTTTTTTTTTTTTGTTTTATTTTCAAAAACCAATTCAAAACCGCACACAAAATGAAAATTAATCTTTTCCTATGATATTTTCCAAAATTTAACTTCTTTTCATAAGAAGAAGAAGAAGACATTTTCTCTTGTTCTTTTTCCTTTTATTTCTTTTTTTTTTTTATTTTCACTCTCATCTCTCTCTCTCTCTCTCTCTCTCTTATTCTCATTTGGCTTCCATCTATTATATTAAGTTGAATCGTGAACAAAAGTCCACTTTTTTGACTTAGAAAATTATAATTGAATAAAGGTTTTCACTATAAAATAAGGTTTTCCTCCTCCCCGCCAAAAAAACGAAAGGGGAAACTTGCGGATGTGAAGAGGGGAGGAAAGGGGGGTGTCACGGAATACAATTTAAAGCACAATAAATCTTATTAAATTATTATTATTATTATTATCATTATTATTATGTTTTCATTCATTAAAATCATATAAAATTTACTTTTTTTTTTTTATATATTGTATTTAATTAATGATTTTGAAAACTTTTCATGTTAATTAATTTTTTTTTATTCACTCTCTCTCTCTCTCAACATAAATGTACGCCATTTTGTTTTGTTAGTAATAATAAAATTTATTTAAGAGTGAAAAAAAAATTGTCGTAAAATCTTTTTTTGTTATTTTTTTCTTCTTCCTGTTCATATACCGATTGTGGTTTTTTCTTTGATGTTTTTTTTTCCCCCCCCCCTTTTTTTTTGTGACGTATACAAAATATAATCTTATATTATTAACTTTTTAAATTATATAATATTAATCCATTACATATATTATTTATTTTAATTATTTTTATTAAAATTTAAAATTTGAAAAAAAAATGTCGGCTGCGGTTTTTTTAATATTTTATTAAGAGTGGCAATGTCAAAAATATATCCGGGAAACCACCACCACCCCCCTCCCCGCCCCATCAATATATATATATATATATTCTAAAAGATATATCAATTTTAAAGATATTTGATATTTTTCTTTTAAACAAAATTTGTCTTTTCAAATTTAATCTGGCATCATCTGCTACAATTTTCTTCTCTTTTTCTACAGCAATTTTCTTTCTTTTTTTTTATTATTACTATTATTATTATTATTATTATTATTATTATTATTATTATTATTATTATTATTATTATTATTATTATTATTATTTTATTACTTATTAAATGATGTTAGCATTTTTAAGGATTTGAAAAATAAAAAAAAATTGAATTTATATTAGTAGAAAAATTTATGAGAGTTATAATAACATGGGGGGGGGGAAATTTAATAATAAAAGTTTATTAATAATAATGATAATAATAATAATGAAAAAAAATAAAAAGTAAAATGGTCTGTCACAAGTTAAGAAGATTAAAACTTGAAAAGCCATCGTCAAATCATATAATTTTTTTTTTTTTTATTATAACTAAGAAATAATTAGTTTAAAAAAGTTTTTTTTTTGTTTTAAATTCACTTAAAAAGGAAGAGGTTAAATCAAAAATTAAAAAAAAGGAAAAAAGGAAAAAAGGAGAAGAGAGAGAGAGAGAAAAAAGGTTAAAATTCATCTTTTATGAATAGACAAGTGAAAATTTTTTCTTTTTCTTCGTCCCTTTTTTTCCCCCTTTTTTTTTTTAATTGGACCTAAAAAAGTCAGGATTTTAAAATACTTTTAAGGAACTTGAACCTTTTTCTATCGAAAACGTCAATTTACACTTATTATTATTATTATTATTTGAAATTAATTTTTTAAATAAATTAATAATAAGTTAGTAAAAAAGGTTTAGGAAAAAAGCAAAAAAAAAAATTACAACGAGAAAAAAAAAGGTGAAACGTATTTTAAAGAAAAAGAGAGAAAAAGAGAGAGAGAGAGAGAAAGAGAGAGAGAGAGATTCTACAGCATCGGCGTGCTGTCTGGAACACATATCGATCCCGCCATCGTATGATACGAAAAACCGACACTAAATATTTCTTTCCCCTTTTTTTCTTTTTTTCTGCCAACTCTAAATTTTTTTTAACGATAACGTAATTATTTTAAGTAAAATTTCGACCAATCAGAAAATTTATAAAAAATAAAATTTTAAACGTTCGTTAATTTTCTAGAACAAACGTTGGGAGAGGTTAAATAAAACTACAAGTAAATGATAACAAAATGAAATTCGAATATCTTTTCTTATATTTAATAATATATTATTGTAATTAAAAGTGGAAAAAGAACTATAAAATAATAATAATAATAATAATAATAAAGAAAACTTTTCACTTAACTAAAGTTGCAAAACTGAGAGAGAAAAAAAAAAAAGGAAAAAAGGGAAAAAAAGATTACATGGAAAATGGACGCTCCCACCCATCAACAAGAAAATAAGTTGCAACAACTGGTTCAGAAACGTAAGCAATTAACACTCCTGCACACAGGATTAAGCTTTTAAACTTATAATTACTAAAAAATTATTAATTTTTTTTTATAAGATAAATAAATTTTGAAATTTTTAAATTAATAAAATCAAAATAAAATAAAAAATAAAATAAACCACACAATCAAATATTGGTCAAATAAAATTTAGGTTAAACCCACAATAAAAATTTTTAAATAATTAATTAATTGTAATTAGGGGATTAATAAAGATTTGGGATGACCCAATGCACCCGATGGAAGAAGTTAATGAACAGTTTTAAACAACCAACAAATAAACAAACGGGCATGACTGTTTAAGCCAACAAACAACCAGATAGTAGGATATCGTGATATCTACACGATAGATTATAATCCAAGAATAGCAGAAAGGGATACAAAATGGAAATGATTTTAAAAATGGCGGATTGTTAAATGTTCTTAATTTTTACAATTACTCTGAATTTGTCAGTCGTGGAAATGTTAATGATAATAATCATTATTATGACGGAAAAAAAGGTTTTATTTAAGGGAAAAAAAAAATTCTACGAAAGGATTAAGTATATAGCATGCCTCCCTCATCATTTATTCCTTAGCTATATAGGATAGAAACGCGAAATGAATAATGTACTACTACTCCGGACTCCAGAAGTAGTCGTGTGTAAAAGAAATAATGATAATAATAATAATAATAATTATTATTATTATTATTATTATTAAAACCAATGATGTGATTTTAAATAAATTATTCTGCGTCATTAAATTTTTCTTTACGTGTGTCTCATTTTCCATATAATTATTTTATTCTTATTTCACGATGAATTACTTTATTTGATATATTTTTTTTTTTTCGATAAATTTAACGTATTAAAAAAATAATAATAATGATAATTATTTATTTAAAAACAAAATGAATAATCGGCGTGAAAAATAATTTATTTTAATTATAAAATTTTAGGGTGAAAAATTGGGCATTGAAATTTGGTGTGGACCTTTGGGAATTCGGACGACAATTTACTAAAATGAGCGAAGTTCAAAGAGTAAGTTATTTTTTTTTACGAATTCATCACAAAGTTAAATTCTTTCTTATTTTTAAATAAATATAAAATACAATAATAATGCCTTTTGTAAAAAAAAAAAAAAGCATAAAGTAAATAAACTTATTTGTTTACCGTTTAGAAATATCACGAAGCTGACGTGGAAGTAGCCAAAAAAGACGGATTAATATTAATTAGAGAAATGGCGGCAGAAGTTAAAAACATGATGGATATTAAAATGAATGCTGTTATGGTGAGTTTTATTATTCTAATTAAAAAATATTTTTCATTCGTCTTTCCATATCGAAATTATATTTTACAAACGTTACAAATAATAATTAATGTTGGAATGCAATCATCGATATTATTAAATTTATTTGTCATCAGTTTCACCTATGTAATAACCGTTTTTTTTTTTTTTTTTTATTTATTACACTGACGTACATAAAAAAAAAAGTAGAAAACGAGAAATAATTTCAATTAAATCCTTGGCAATAATTTAATAATGAATGTTGTCGTTTTTTTTTTCTCGTTCGTTAAATCTGAAAATAAATTTTTTAGTTTATCCCTTTAATTGAATTATTGTCATTTACTAACTAAACATCTGAACATCGTCTCTGAGGAGGACAACGGTTGTTTGTTTGTTTTAAAATTAACGTGTGTTGTTTAAAAATTTTATTAATTGAAATTTGATTTAAAGTTTTAAAAAAAATTTTTTTTTTTTTCCACAACCGATTTATAGAAAAAAAATTAAAGTTTTTGATATTCAAAACCACCCACGCATTACATTTTTTATATTTTTTTATCCAGAGAATCATGGATTCGGCAGAACAAGCAGCTTTATCACAAAAATTTGATCCAGGTCCTTCAAATAAATATACGCAACGTTATAATGTTCAAAATGGTAAAAACGTGGATGGTTCGAGAAACATGTTTTTAAAATCTGACGAACGTTTCGATCATTTACCAGTAAATGCTAATTTTAGTTCAATATTTTTATCACCCGGTGTTAAAGAAACTGGTAAATTATATTATTATTCAATTTAAATAAAAAAAAAAGGAGTGAATTTATTTTATTAAATTTTTTTTTTCTAACTGTTATTAATAATGTTTAAATAGATCCCGATGTTCAAATGGGAATACGTTGGTCTGAATATTTAGATCTTTTATTCGTTAATAATTATGAAATGGATCCTTCTTTATCTTGGCAATATTTCGGTAGTTCTTCTGGTTTTCTGCGGAGATATCCCGGTATTAAAAATTTCCTTTTTTTTTTTTCAATTTACTGAAAAAATTTTCATTGATTGTTAAATTAAAAAATTTAAATTTTTAGCAATTAAATGGCCACCCAATGAAGGACTCCTTGAAAAATATCAATTTCATGACTTTAGAACAAGTTCGTGGTACATTGATGCTGCGACAAGCAGCAAAGATATTGTTATATTGGTAGATTCATCAAGTTCTATGGGAGGAAAGAAAAAAGGCATAGCTAAGGCTATTGTTAATATTATATTAGATACGTTAGGAAATAACGATTTTGTTAACATTTATCGTTTCTCAGAATCGGCAACGGAAATAGTTCCGTGTTTTAAGGATGTTCTCGTTCAGGTACAAAAATACTTTTGGGTCAACATTAAAAATACAGTTTGATAAACATGATTTTAATGTAAAAAAAACGTTTTTCGTACGACTTAAAAGAAAATGTTTTTTTTTTTTTTTTTTAGGCAACCGCCGAAAATATTAGAGAGCTTAGAATTGCTTTTGATTTTGTGAAATACGAAGGTTCTGCAAATTTCACATCAGCGTTAGTTACTGGATTTGAAATTTTGCACAGGTATAATAGGACAGGTCAAGGATGTCAGTGTAACCAGGCCATCATGCTTATCACAGATGGTCCATCTTCAAGTTATAAAGAAATTTTTAAACAATACAATTGGCCACACATGCCCGTACGAATGTTTACATATTTGGTCGGAAAAGACGGAAGTAATCAAGAAGATATGAATTGGATGGCTTGTGCTAATAAAGGTAAATAAGAGTCATCACTTAAATTTTTTTTTTTGTGGAGAGAAACGTATTACAAAGAGGAAAAATCAAAATTTTTAATGATGTTATTTTTGATAAAAGGATATTTTGCAAAAGTTCAAAATTCAGAAGATGCACAAGAAAAAGTTTTGCAATACATAGCAGTTCTTGCAAGGCCCATGGTATTATATCAACACGATCACCCCGTACAGTGGACACCTGTTTATGCTGGAAATAAATTTTTTAATTCGAGATCTACAGTGTCAGAAGATGATAATTTAATGACCTCCGTGTCTACCCCTATTTTCGATCGTCGTAATTATTCAGTTAGTAATTTTTTTTGTAAATTAATTCTTTAATCGTTACAAAAAAAAAAAAAAGTTTGCAAAAGTTTTCTAATATGCTTAAAACACGCACAAAAGTCTTTAAGAAACATTCAAGGTGATGTTAAAAATTAAAATTAAAGGTTAAAACTAAAAAAAAAAAAAAATGGCGTGTTTTTTTTTCTTTTACAGGAGAAAACCGCTAAGTTGTTAGGGGTGGTAGGAACTGATGTACCCATAAGCCAAATAAAAAAATTGGTTCCTTCGTATAAGGTAAAATAAGCCGTTAAATGAAAACAGTTACAAATTATGTCGTCATTAAATAATTTTTTTATTTTATAAATTTAATTAATTAAAAATTTTAGTTAGGAGTTAATGGGTATTCATTTATTGTGGATAATAACGGTCACATACTCTACCATCCCGATCTCCGTCCTTTGGTAAGATTTTTTTTTTTTTTTTTTTGTAAATAAATTTAATAGTACTTTTCATTTTATTTATTTATTAAATTATTTATTTTATTAAAGCTGCGAAAGGGTGACGTGAGTGTGTCAAATCATTATTTTTTCTACATTTATTTCTTTAATAATAATTTAAGGTACCAAATAATTTTTTTTTTTTTTTTTTTTTAGTTTCAGGAAGCTTTAAAGCCTAATTATAACAGTGTAGATTTAGCTCAAGTTGAATTAGTAGATGGTGAATCGGGTGCTCCAATGAAAAATCACACACTTTTATTAGATGCAAGTATTTCTATTTATTTATTTATTTATTTTATTAAATTTAAATAATTTATATAATTATTGTTTTATTAATTTATTAGTTGAGACACGAAATGATCGATCAAAAAGAAGGCGAAACTGAATTAAGCGTTATAATTCATTACGATAACATGGTAAGATATTAATTTTATAAAAAATTTTTTTTTTTTCAGCCGTTTGTAATAAAATAAAAATAAAATTTTTCAGAAACGTGTTATGAGTCGTCGCCATAGATACTTTTACAATGCCATTGACGGTACACCGTTTTCCTTAGGGATTGCTATACCTGAAGGATATGGCATGTACGAAGTTCTTGGCGAACAGGAAATTAAACACAGCCCGGTTAACGGTAAATGTTTATTAATTTTTATATTATTTTTTATTTAGAGTTTTTTTTGGGGGCATTAACAAAAAAATTATTTTTCCTTTTTCATTTTAGTTTTAAATTATTTTCAAGGA
Organism: Pediculus humanus corporis; assembly: GCF_000006295.1. Lineage (NCBI taxonomy): Eukaryota > Metazoa > Arthropoda > Insecta > Psocodea > Pediculidae > Pediculus > Pediculus humanus. The sequence goes on along the minus strand of NW_002987179.1, from coordinate 98,445 downwards.
TCCAATTGGAAAATTCATCCCGATTGGTAAGTTCTCATCAATTTCCAGTGTACACAAAAAAAAAAAAATAAAAAAATTTCGTGTATAATTTCAATAAATTTTTGTTATAGGATATATTGTGAGTACAATTACCCATCTGATTTTGTTTTCGAATCAGCTGAGGAAAAATTGCTCCATTTTTTGGAGAGAACTCACAAACCGGGCTGGAAATGGATGTCACTCAGACCGAGATCTCCAGTTAAAGAACCCGGTAAATACAAACAATTTTTCAAACAAACTATAACTTTTATTTTTTTTTTAAATTCATTTTAAAATGCCAGAATGTAAGAATTTCAAAAAAAAAAAAAAAAAATTATTGTATTACTTTAAATATTTATTTATCTTTCAATATGAGTAGTATGAATTTAAAAATAAAAAATAAAAAAATTCACATTTATTATTTTTTTTTTTTGATTAAAGGTTACGATTGTGGAGCCTGAAAAACAAACAAAAAAAAATTCAAAATTACTTTTCAATTAAATTGACATTTTTTAATTAATTAATATTTTTTTAGGGCACACAATGAAAAAAA
>NW_002987179.1:89857-97224 GCF_000006295.1 Pediculus humanus corporis | reverse complement strand
AAATAATAATTAAATTATTAAATTTGGAAAATTTAAATGGGGTAGATAATAAGGGAGAAAAAATTACCTCCATTCTGTTGCCTAACTGTATTCCTTCCGGTGTAAAATTTATTCCTTTTCTTATTTTAATAAAAGGATCAAAAACATTTTGTTTATCAATACAATCATTTGGCGGTTTGCAAAAAGGACAACACTCAAAGGAAAAATTATATTTTGTGTAATAGTTTCGCGTCATTATACCAATTTTTTTTTTCTTTTTTTTTTTATTAATTTCAATTTAATTTTGAAATTTATTAAAAAAAAACGAAACGAAAATTTTTTTTTTGAAATTTTCTTTTTCGCATTTTTTTTTGTTTTTTTTTTTTTAAATATTTATTTATTAATTTATGTTTACATTAAATTTAAAAAAAAAAAAAATGAAAACTAGATTTTCCGGAATAAAGAAAAAAAAAATTCATCATTTAATGATCGTAATTTAATTTTAATTTTTTTCTTTTTGTATCTTTTTCCGTATCTTTGTGTTTAATAAAAAATAATAATTTTTAACACAATAAGTACGGAAAGGGATTATTATTATTATTACTACTAATTAGTTAGGATGCACATAAATGATTAATCCTTATATCTCCCCTTGTTGCAAAAAAGTCCAATAGCCTCCATTGAATGGCATTATTACAAAGGGCAAAGTAAATAATAAAAAATAATATAAGTAATTATTTCAATTCATATCTTATTCATGATGAATGTCAATAAAAAAAAAAAAAAAATTTACGTAAATAAGGGGAAAGAAAGAAAACTGGATTGGAAAAATTATCATCAAATTTTCCTCGATAATTTTACCACAAAAAAAAAAATAATTATAAAATCAAAACAAAAGCATGAAAATTTTTTTTTAACATATTTAATCATTAAAAAAAACAAAAAAACATTTCTACGTATCGAATAATATTATTATTGACTTTGTCAAATTTTTTAAGTACATAAAAAAAAATTAATAAATATTATTGTTAGATGCATGTTAATAATTAATAATAGTTTATATGTAATTGGAAATTTTAGCTTCTGAATACTGTGAGTAATAAATTTTATATTAAATTAATCGTTACCTAATTTTTTTTTACAAATCTACAGAAAATTTACAAAAAACAAAATTTATAGTTTAAATGAAAGTCTATATAGATTTAATGAGAGTTAGGATAATCTATATTTTATAGAACTTCACTATATTTATACTAAAAAATTATTTAATTACTGTACATAAGAAAAAATATAAAAATTATTTTTTATTATATTATATTAAAATGATAAAAAGCAAAAAGTAATAAAGATTTAATTTCATATTTTGGTAGATCCTTATACCTTTTTTTTTTTTTTTTCTGTTAAATTTAAACAATTTAATTTTTTTTATATAGCAAAAAAAAAGGAGTCGTAACGTCCTTTCATTAGTTTATTCTTACGATGATTTCGAATGTTTTCATGCAGACAAGGATATCAAATGTTTGGAGTAACAACATCATTCGTTGCAACAAGAAGTGGATTGTTAAGATGGAAAGATCATGGAAATTCACCTTCGGATATTTCTTCTCCGTAATTTTTCTTTTTTTTTTGTATTAATTTCTTTTTTTAAATAATAAAATAAGTTTATTATTTCATGTTAAATTTTATTGTCAGGCATTTTAGTGAGACCAATAGAAGAGCAATCGACGAATTGTGGTATAAAAGAGCAGTTCATCAACACACGATCGAGCCAGAAAGTTTTGTATTTTCTGTACCTTTTGATGCTGATATGCAAAAAAGACCATTGGTAACTGCAACTCATGCTGTTTTTGTCGAACACAAAGGACATAGAGCTCCTGCTGCTGTCGTCGGTCTTCAATTTCAACATTCCACGTTGGCATCACATTTTATTAACATCACATCAGCGGTATATATAAATAAATTTTTTTTTTTTCTGCAGGATGAATTTTTAAATTATTTAATTGATTTTTTTTTTTTGGTCAGTGTACCGGAGGAATAGAATGCAGAAGAAATTGCGCTTCTCCTGAATTAGATTGTTACGTATTAGATAATAACGGATTCATAATATTGTCAGAATCGTCTGAACATACCGGAAAATTTTTCGGTCAAATTGATGGTACCATAATGGATTCTTTAGTTCAAGATAGAATTTATAAAAAAGTAGCAGTCTACGATTATCAGGGTGCTTGCTACGACGAAAAATCTCCCTACAGCGATTCAGCTTCTTTTTCATCGGTAAGTAAAATCGAAATAATCGTGGAAACCTTAAAAAAAAAATTACGGAAAATTTATAAAAATTAAACTTTACAGCCTTTTCAACCGGCTAAAATGCTAATTTACGGAATAATAAATAATTTAAAATGGATTTTGACTCAAACTAATTTACACTACTGGCTACTACCATCTTGGGTGGAAGGATTTAGTTACACTTCAGACGACGACGAAGACGATCTTGATTACACGGATGATTATGAAAATAGTCCGTTCGATTCCTATGGAGAAAATGAAAATTTGATACCGACACTAAACGAAAAAATTCCAGAGCAGTCCGTGAATAATATAAACATTCAACCTGAAATTGTTTATCCGGTTAACGTAAATCCTTCGCCCGGAAAAAGATTTTCGTCGAATAATTCATCTCCCCGTCCCTGCGACAAGAGAGTTTTTTTGTACAACCTTCAGCCTGATAGGCTCAATACAAGTGGAATATTTAATCCATTAAAAGGAAAATTAACGAATTGTCATGCGAGTGGTTGCGAAAGGTAAAAAAAAAAACCATTTTAATGTAAAACAATTCAAGCGTCGAAAACCTTAAAATCCTAACATTATTATTATCATTTTTTTTTTCAATCGCAGGCCTTTTAGTGTACAAAAAATACCGCACAGCAATTTAATACTATTAGTTGTAGACACTCTTTGCCCTTGTGGTAGCAAACAGTTAAGTATAACTCCGCAAGAGGTTATCTGGGATGGAACTTCTTGCAGGAGGAAACCGCAAGAATCTTTGTATCGAAGAAGACCTCCTAAATGTTTAAATTACCATCCCGAGGTAAACTTTTGTTTGTCGATTATAAACTATTTATTTCGTTTACTACAGAAGAAAAATTAATCGAATTTTGTTTTTTTTTTTTTTTTTTTTAAATATAAAATTAAAAGGAAATTGAAATCCATCACTGCGGGAAAGCCTGTGGGATTTTAGCGTCATCATTTACATTGTTGTCTATTTCTTTAATGGTGACTAATATAAACACACTTTATGGATATTTAAGCTGGACTTCATTATTATTGTTTAGTTAATAATTATATAAAATAATTATTTAAAATTTAAAAATCAAGTTTATCTTGTTATTATATATATTAAAAAAAAATTAATTAAAACAATATGAAAAAAAAAAGCTTTAAATTATTTTGGTGACAATATTAATTAAAAAAAAAAGGAGAACAAAGTGTTGTCAAAACTGTTTAAGAGTTGTCAGAATATTTAAAGTCATTTTGTGAAATTAAATTTTGAAATTTAACAAAAAAAAAAATTAACAATTATCACATATCTTTATTTTAAAGCATGCAAAATTACAATATTAAAAAATTTTTACATCCCAATAATATAAAAACTCTCTCATAAATCGAGTAAGAAATATATTAAATTATAATTAAATTAAATTTAAATTAAATTCAGTATTATTAAATATTACATTTTTAATGCACATTTAAAAGCAAAACGTGCAAGAGTATTGTATTATTATTATTATCATTAATTTTAAATTTATATTAAAAAGCGCGGGTAATTTAATAAGAATTTCAAAAAAAAATATACTCTTGCATTTATTTAAATAAAATTCTATGTAAAAAAAAATTATTAACCGTAAAATTAAATAAATATGAATTTCAATGATTGTATATTTTAATGGCAGCAAAATGGCCTTAAATAATTATGTAAATATATATATATATATATATATATATATATATATAATATATATTTATATATATTAATACTATTCGAAAAACATTTGAAACCAAAAAATTAATAATATTATTATTATTATTATATTTATAATAATGTTTTGCAAAAAAAAGAATTTATTTAAAAAAAAAAAATAAATAAATAAATAAAAAAAATTGTATTAAGTCTTCCATTACTATTTAAAATATTTTTTAAAATATTATTTAGGTTTAAATAAATAAATAAATAAATAATAATAATAATAATAATAATTTAGCTTTTAATAATAAAATAGTAATTTTAAAAAAAAAAAAAAAAAATTATATATATACATATGAACACAAAATCAAAATAAATTTAAAATGTTAAAAAAAAAATGTTTTTTTTTTTATTGAATTTAAATTTATTATTATTATTATTATTATTATTATTATTATTATTATTATTAAAAATTAAATTTAAATTAAATTGAATTAGATTTTAATAAAAAAAACAATAACTCAAAATAAATATAAAAAAAAAAACTCAAATTTTTCAAATGAGAAAAAAAAAATTTAAAAATAATAATTGTAAAAAAATGATAATAATAGTAATTTTATTCAACCCTAAATATTTTTTTAATATAATAAATTTATTTATTTGTAATAATAATAATAATAATAATAACGTAAAATGTAATTGATAACTCATTAAATAATTTATAATTTAAGTGATTGATTGATTGATTTTCTTGCTTTATACTTAAATATCAATAATTAATATATATATAATGTATTTATTAATTAGATTTTATACATAAACAATTTTTTAAACAGAATTGTGGCTATCGAAAAATTATAAATGTTAAAGACTTTAAATCACACACACACACACAAAATTATATAAATAAATAAATAAATTTTTAATAAAGTTTTAAAAATCTTTTTCTACTTGTACAAAAAAAAAAAAAAAATTGATTATTATTGTACGTTGAGTCGCAAAAAAACGACGGGTTTAATAAAAAAATAGTTTAAATCAAATTAAATTTTATGCTCTTTGTTAAAAAAATAAATAAAAATAAAGGAATGAGCATTAATTATTAAACTTTGTTAAAATTCAAAATGGCGTTACTTATAAGAGTAGTAATGATAAGAAGCATTGCTAAAAGACAATACTGAATTTATTTTTAAATAAAAAGATAATGTCTTAACGATATCGAGAAATAAATAAACATTTATAAAATTTATTCTATATTAAAATGTGTCTAAAAAAAAAGATAATAGTAATAAGTAAATTTGAATTTTTTTAAAATGTGTCATTCGTGACGTCATCACCCTTGACTCAGAAAATTGTCGCCGATTGTAATGGGCAGAAACCGTTAAAAATTATTAACATTTAAGTTGGCACTCCCGATTGCAGTAAAATGGAAGACGTTGTGTGGATGGTGTATGTTTTGTGTTTAAATTTTTTTAACTTCATTTTTACTGAATGAATGGCAATTAGTATTTTGTTATAATTATATTTTAATTTTTAAATGTGGACGATGTATCAATTTAACGGATTACATTACATTCGTTACAAAAAATACTTTGTCATCGATCTGTGGTATGTATGAAAGGTCGGCCATGTCAGCGGTTTTGTATAAATCTAACATTATTTTTTATTATAAAATTACTATAAGTATTTTACTATCGTACCGTAGTAAATTATTTTTAACAATTATTCAAACATGCTTCTATTATTTTATTTTCAATACATTACGATTGTAAAGTGCTTGTTTATATTTTTTATTAGAAAACTTGTTAATTATCTATTATAATTCTTTAAAAATTTATTTTCTAATGTTAAACATGAAAAAATGTTTGTTAATAATTTCGTGAATTATTAAGTTTGGAAATTTTCAGTTAAAACGCTATACTACCATATTTTAATATTTGACTCATTATTAAATTTTGTTTTATGTAATCATGAGATAAAAGTATTTGTCATATTAATTTTATTAATTTAATTAGATTATGAGTGTTTTACAAAATTTTTTTTTTAGGGGTTTAAAAATGTTTCGGGATTTTTAACCAATTTTAAACATGTATTTAATCATTCGGTTAAAAAAAATTTTGTAAATTCGGTTTAAGTAAAATCATTTTTTTAAAATTTTAAATTGGATATCTGTTTCTTTAGGTTATTCAATATCCTTGAGTGATGTTGAATTTATATCCATTTGTCTTATTACATGTATGTGTTCTGCGATTGTTTTAACTAAATTTTGTGATCTCTGTTGACATGTTTACGAATGTAAACACTTTTAAATTAAATAATGTTAAAAACAACATGATATTAAAGTTTAAATTATCCCAACCTACTCACAAATTTAAAATAAACTTACTTCCACTTTCATTATTTTAAATATTTTATGCTATATTGGGATTTCTTATTTTTATTTTTAAGCTGTTGATAGTTTTTAGTAAAAATCTGGCTTGCTAGCATTCATAAAACAAATCGTTTTTATTTCAATCGATTATCGTTTGGTTAAATAATGTTTTCGATTTCCCCTTTTAGTTATTACAAATATTTATTTAAATTGTTTTAGTTTTTATAAAGTCAATTTAAAGTTTTTACAATTGTTATTATTTACAAAAAATTAATGCAACCTATTAAGTAACTTCTGCAACTAGTTTTTTTCTTTTTTTTAAAGTGGAAAAATTTTTTCAGGTCAGGGTCGATTCATTTTGTTAAATATTTATATTATATCTTTTATTTTATGTTTTTTTTTTTTAAATTATGTTATTAATTTTATGAAAGTTTTATGTTTATTTTCAGCGAGATTTAAAAAAAAAAAACGTTTTCTTTCTTTCTTGATGAGTTTTTTTTAGTATTTATAAGTTTAAATTACATAATGAATTAACAAGTTTAATTTTTAAACTCTGAATTTTTCTTTTGTAGCACCACATTGTGAATTATTTAAATTTTGCCTTGAACTTTTAATAAGAAAAAAAAAATTCAATTCTTTTTTTTTTTAAGGGTTATGTTGTTGTGAAGCCTTTGAGAAAATCATTTATTTAAACATTTTATTTTTTTTCTTCGACAAAATCAATTATAATTTATAATTTAAATTGACTTTTTTAGCCTATAATAATTTATTGTTGTTGTTGTTGTTGTTGTTTCAATCGAACCAAAAATCATTTTTATCATCTTTCATATTTAAATTTTTTTTTTTAAATTTTAAATAATTATTATTATTAATGTTAGGTGTATAACGAATAAGATGTTTCAAACATATTGCATTTGAATTCACTTCACATTAAAAACTTTTATCAGGATTATTTGAATTTAATAAGTTAATATTATTTATTAAGTTATTTAAAACTTGATTATTTACTTTTACTTCTTACTTACTTACATTTATATTTTGCAATAAATTAAACGTGAA
>NW_002987179.1:88527-89837 GCF_000006295.1 Pediculus humanus corporis | reverse complement strand
TGTATGTTGATCCAGGGTCCATTCTTTAATGAGTTCTTCTTCAGCGCCTTCTACATTTTCCTTTTGTTTTAACTTTCCTCTGACAATATTTATTCTGGCACATTTTTCCAAACCAAATTTCATGTTGATGTCAGAGGAAAAGGTTTGAACCGTCCGTAACATTTTCTTTAGTTCTTCTTCGCTCTTCGCATATATCTTCAGGTCATCCATGTATAACATATGGGTGATTTTCCTGCCTCCCGGTACCAACTGATATCCTTGATTTATTATTATTATTATTATTATTATTATTATTATTATTATTATTATTATTATTATTATTATTATTTAACTCAAAGGAATGATTTTCAATTTTAAATCAATGCCGAATTCAATATTAATTTTTTTGTCTCTCACGATTTCTTTTCAAAAAAAAAAAATATTTTTGTTATTACGTAATATTTGGGCGGTTTTCCTTCGTTTCATGTCTTTACCAAATAATTCAAATGGGAACCTTTTTTATACATGAAAGGATTATTATTATTATTATTATTATTATAATAGCCTTTTTTGTTGTAAGGGATATAAAATTATTTTTTCTCTTTTTTTGATTTGTAACTCGTATTTGAAACTCAATTTTTTGTTTTTGGTATTATTAATCATTTTAGCAATCTGATCTGGTTTGATCAGTTTTATTAAAATCGATTATTTTAAGTAACTGTTTTTTTTTTTAATAAAATAAAATAAATTCTTATTGATAGGAGAAGATTTTCAAGGTCACACGTGTGGTTCAATCTTAAATTTTATATGAATTTTTTTCCTTTGAATGAAAATTTTAAGGTTTAAGTTTTGTTAATTTATCGAACCTTTTTTTTTTTAATACCTATTTAATTTTTTTTTTTTTTTTTTTTTTTTTTTTTGTTTTCGAGGAAAAGGTATTGACATTTTCAATGACGTATAAACGTGTTTTTAAGTTTTTTTTTGTGTTTTTCTTGAATTTTTTAAAAATATTTAAAATTATAGAGTAATCCGATATCGTTTACACTTTTATTTATTTATTTTATTTTTTTGCAGAGTTTTAATTTTTAAAAAAATTTAAAAAATTTATAAAATTTAAGAATTAGTATTAACATGACAATTTAGAGAATGTTCGTTTTTATATAATTTTAATTTTAATTTTTTTTTTTTTTTTTCCTTTTGGGCGTCAACTTGGTGTGATAATGAATGATTTATCACACTCCATGTTTTATATATATTCAATGTCGATGATTTCCCTACATATATATTAAGTTTTATCTTGCTTCGTTTTTATTTTTTATTATTATTAATAT
>NW_002987179.1:84946-88245 GCF_000006295.1 Pediculus humanus corporis | reverse complement strand
TTTTTTTTTTACTTAAAAAAGATAAAACACGGATTGTTTTTTGTTATGTTCTATGTGTTTCTCATAGAACATTCTCATGTTTATGTTTTGTTTGTATGACGATCCTGATTTCGAAAAACCCGCTACTCGTTCAAATCTTTTTTGTTTTTACCGCCACATTTCATTCGTATCATTATCATTATTATTAAGAGGATGTTTTTTTTTTTTTTTTTTCGTTAAATTAATTTCGCCGATTAATAAATTTTTGTATTTAATAGCATCGAACGGATTTATAACAAAAATAATAATAATAATTTTTTTTTTTTAAACGAATTGCTCAGGGGTCAGAGAGAGAGAGAGAGAGAGAGACAAAGTTCAATGTTAAAAATTACCCAAATTAAAACTGTTTTTTTTGTCTTTTGTGGTCGAAAATTATTTCGTGAGTCATATATATATATAAAAATATGTTTTTGTTTTTCCATTTGTCGTTTCCGTTTTTTTTTTTATTACAACATTTTAAATTAAATTATTTATCAATAAAAACAAAAACAAAAAAAAATTAAATTAAATTAAATTAAATTAAATGCAAAATAATGAATCCAATTATAAATTTTTATTATTATTTTTTAAATGGAAAAGTGATTTTAGAAATCGTATCTAAAAAGAAAAAGAAAATTGTATTTCATTTAAAAAAAAAATAATAATAATAATAATGATATTTTTATTTTCGAATTTTATTTTATTTTATTTTATTTTTAATAAAAATTTATTTTTTTGTTTACACGATGAGTAATCCTCGAGTTCACATTTGAAATTCCAGTCAATTTAAATTTTTATGTTGTAGGTAAATGTTAGAAATTTATCAAATTTACTTATTTTTTCTGTTTGAGAATGTTTCATTCTAATTCATCAACGGCAATGCTAATAATAATAATAATAATTTTTAGAGAAAAATGAAATGAGCATTTTAAAATGATTGACAATTTAAATTTTCATTCGATGCAGCAGCACAAAAAAGTGTTAAAATTTAAATTGTTTATTTATTGTAAAGTTTCCATAGTTGAATGGTAGAAATTATTACAAAATTATGTAAATAATATTTAATTAAAAGTAAAAAACCGCAAAACTCCTACTACTCGTCGAGTGAAAAAAAAAAAAAAACAATTGAAATAAACATGAGAAATTTTATTATTATTATTATTATTATTATTATTATTATTATTATTATTATATTATCGGACGTTTGTTTGTTTGTTAATACGCTACCGTATGTTAAGGAAAAAATTATTATTCGTTTAAGATTAAAAAAATAATCTCGTGAATGATTTCAATTTTCTCAAAAACATTCGATTTAACGTTTTAATAATAATAATAATAATAATAATAATAATAATAATAATAATAATAATAATAATAATAATAATAATAAAACAATCGTATACCTTTTTCAAAAGATAGTAGTATTGGAAAAAACGTTGGGGAAAGAATTACGTACGAGAGTCAAGGAAAGTCAAGAAAAATAATAATAATAATAATAATAAATTGTAATGATGATGATGATAATAATAATAATATAAATAGTAATTGATGCCGATTCAAAAAAAAAAAAAAAAAAAAAAAAAAAAAAATTTTTTTTTTTTTAAAAACATTCGACTTACCAAACGACCGTGAAAATTTATCAAAGTTGAATGACATTTAAATTCTATATTATTTTACTTATTACGATATTTATTCGAATCTATTAAAAATGTCTAAATAGATATTCGTACACATTATTTATTTATTTATTTATTTGGAAAATTTGCATCCCGAATCTTATCCCGAAAATTCCTTTTTTTTTTTTTTTTTTCTCACATGGACCAATTATCGAGTTCGCATGCAAGCGAGCAATGAAACGAGATGCAAATTTTACCGAACAAATTTATTATTATTATTATTATTATTTTTTTTTATTGATATATTATTTATTTATTTATTTAAATATATATATATTTATTTGGGTTTTCAGTTAGTATTGTTCGACACTCAAAATGGGAAAACTTTTGTCAAAAATTTTCGGCAACAAAGAGATGAGAATATTGATGCTGGGTCTGGATGCTGCTGGAAAAACAAGTACGTTTTTATAAAATGTTGTTTTGGAATTTAATTTATTAATAATAATAATAATAATTTTTATTTATTTTTTACTTCCTCCCCCTCCCCCACAAAAAAAAAAAAAATCCCTGCAGCTATTTTATACAAGTTGAAGTTGGGACAATCAGTGACCACAATACCCACAGTAGGATTTAATGTAGAAACCGTTACATATAAAAATGTTAAATTTAACGTTTGGGTAAGTGTTTTCATTTTCTCTCTCTCTCTCTCTCTCTCTCTCTCATTGTACGTAAAAATTTTCTATAAAGTTTAAATTTATTTTTTTAATGTTTTTATTAGGATGTAGGAGGGCAAGATAAAATTCGACCTCTTTGGCGGCATTACTACACGGGTACTCAAGGTTTGATATTTGTTGTTGATTGTGCCGATAGAGATAGAATCGATGAAGCAAGACAAGAATTACATAGGATAATAAATGATAGAGAAATGAGAGAAGCTATAATACTTATATTTGCCAACAAACAGGATCTTCCTGATGGTAAAACATTAACCAAATTTGTGCAATTAATTGTTTTTCTTTTTGTGCACATTTAAATTTTATCACAGCAAAAAAAAAAAAAAAAAAAAAATTTACAGCTATGAAACCGCATGAAATACAAGAAAAATTAGGACTGACTCGAATAAGAGACAGAAATTGGTACGTTCAACCATCTTGTGCTACAACAGGGGATGGCCTTTACGAGGGTCTAACTTGGTTAACGTCCAATCACAAGTTATAACGATCCATTCAAAAAAAGATTCAAGGACGAAATTTATTTATTTATTTTTTTATTTCATTGGTAAAACATACATTTATTATTATTATTATTATTATTATTTGCTTTAATGAATTTTAGACGTTTCCTTATTCTCTCCATCCTTTGAATTCTTTGCAATTTATTAATTTACGTGATCAAAATGATGATGATGATGATGATGATGAATGAAAGAAAATTATTATTATTATTATTATTATTTTTTTTTTTTTCCAGATAATTCGTCAATCAAATTATTATTATCCGTTTGCATTTAATTGCCTATTTTTTTTTTTTTTTTTTTTTTTTTTTTATAGGGAAAAAGTATAAAATTTTCCAAATAAATAATAATAATAATAAGGGAAAATTAATTGTAATTTATAACTATAAAAAAAAGGAAAAAGAAGGAGAAGATGAAGAAAAAAATAAAAA
>NW_002987179.1:67380-84544 GCF_000006295.1 Pediculus humanus corporis | reverse complement strand
ATATTAAAAAAAAAAAAAATTCGATTGTTGATTGATATACGCACATCGTATTTCCATATATATTATCTTTATATTATTAATTATTATTTTTATTAATTAATGTTTAATTTTGATTTTAAAAAAAAAGATGGATAAAGTCAAATTCTGAAAAAAAAAAAAAAAAAAAAAGGAAAAAGACAAACAAAAACAAATTCGTAAAATTATAATATATATATTATATATTATATATTTCTTCCAAAACAAAAAAAAAATATATATTATTATATAGCTCATAATTAGCTTGAGAATTGTAAATAGAAAATAATTTAGAGTAAATGATTATTTAGTATTATGAAATAAGTGAAAAAAAAAAAAAATATAATAGTAATAATAATAATAATAATAATAAAAAACAGTGAGTCTGTCCTGGGGTATCGCTCGATAAAATGGTTGGTTAATTATTTAGTTTAATAATAATAATAATTTTCATATTTAATGTAATGTGATCAAAAAAATTTTTTTTTTTTTTTTTTTTTAAAAAGAAAGGAAAGAAAAAAAATGAAAAAAAAAATATATTAAATTAGTATAAAAATAATAATAATGATTGTATATTTATTGTATAAAGCACAATTGAATGAGAATGATATTAAAAAAAAAAAAATTTAGGAAACAATTAAACTTATTATTATTATTATTATTATTATTATTATTATTATTATTATTATTATTATTATTATTATTATTATTTTATTTTTAAAAGTGCGTATTTTCGTAAAAAAAAAAAAAAAAATTTATCGATAATAATAATAATTTAGAAAAAAAAAAAAAAAGGAAATGGAATATTTGTGCATTACTCTTTATATGATTATGAAATGTGCAATATAAGGAAATTTGTAATGCAAATTTTCAGGTCTCCTCCTACTCCTCCCCCCTCCCCCTCGTCCCCTCACTATCGTATTATATAATATAGAATTTATTTTTCTGTACTTTTGTTGTTAAGCCGAGTTTAAGGAGGAAGTATAAAAAATTTTTTTAAGTTTTTTTTTTTTCTTATTTTTTTTTTTTTTTTTTTTAGCATTTTATTATTATTATCATTTAAAAATACGTCGTTTAATTTTTTTTAGTTTAAAAAAAAAGAACATTTCAGTAATAATATAAAAAATAAATAATTTTAATTAATTAATTAATTAATTAGAAGGATCACATATGAAATGATTTTTTTTTTTATGTTTATAATTATCATTATTATATTTTCATATGCGGCTTTCAATAAATTTAAAATATAATTTATCATACAAAAAAAAATTAAATTTATTTTAATCCGTGATTATGGTTTTAAATTTTTTATAAAAAATAATAATAATAATAATATTGTAAGAATTTTTTATAGGTGAATAAAATTGTGTAAAAAAAAAATGATGACGTCATTAAAATGAAATTATGGATTAATGATAATTATATATATATACATATTATAAAGTAAAAGGAAAATAACATAATGATAAGCAGAAGAAAAATATATATGAAATGATTAAAGTTTAGGTAATGTATAATTTACAAAATTTTACTTTTTAATAATTAATTAATAAAAAATTATTTATACAGTAATAATTTTTTCAGCAACTGCTAAATTAAATAAAAAGTTTTCTAATGCTGGAGGTAAATTTTTTTGTTTTAGTGATTCAATGGAAAATGTTTTCTTATTTTCCAAATTTGATTCTGAAGTAAACATGCTGGAAAAAAAGAAAAAAAAGTTTCCTTTTCAATTATTTTATATGGAAAAACATTTTTTTTTTTTTCCCTGGGAAATCAATTATTTATTTAAAATGGATTAAAAGAATATTACAAGGAGATTATTAAAACTGATTATTAAATAATTTATGGTACCTGAATTGTGACCTTAATTCTTCAGTTTTTTTAGCTATTTTTTCAATTATTTCATTTTCTTCCATGTTTGAATTTTCAGATAATTGTACCATGAACAATGCTATGTCTTTATGAACTTTTGTCATTACAAAATAATCTTTCGAATGAGGCGATACTGTTACTTCTCTCGCAGGTATGTTAACAAATATATCATAAACTTCTTTTAGAGCTTCAATACTCTTATCTGGGCATCCTGCTATGAATCCTTCATAACACTTTAGATATTTTATTATGATGAAAACAATTTAAAAAAAGTAACTTGAATGTTAGAGATAACCTGCATATACATACTTTCAATTCGTTCAATTCATCATTTTGTAAATCGAGCCATGGAAATGTGGTTTCGTTGAAATTTCTATGAATCATGAGTTGTGGAACAGCTTGAATGTATTTTAATAAACTCTCAAGACTGTGATGATAAATTATCATTCTTTTATTTAACAGCAGTGAATTATATATTAATATTATTTCCAAGCCGAAAAGTTTAATGAGCTCTGAAAAATTTTAAGAATTTAATTTACATGATGAAATTAATGATTATTTGTGTAGGCTTTGTCATTACCTTTAACTGCACCTTGACAATCGATTTTCATGGAATCGTAATTTGAAATCACAAACATTCCATTTTTCTCAGTCGGACAAACACCTTTTGTCATAACTGATAAATACAATTGCAACAATTCTGCAGGATTTCCCGATTTGCAATATTTGCTGCATAATATTTTACATAAGGTTTCATACTTTTTCGGATTGTAATCTTTTGTCCATAATGTCAAAGCATATTGTTTTACCTTGGCCAAATGTTTTTCATTAAAATACAGGCAGTTAAAAAAAAGATCATATTTAAATGAAAATAACGTACTTGTGGTAAATTATCAGTCGTAAAAATTTGTGTTTTGATTATGTAACACCATTCATTGTGATACCTTGTGAATGCAAACGAAGGTTCTTGAAAATAATTACTACTGTATTTTCTTAAAATGAATTTCTTTTGCTCAGGAGTGACAGAAGGAAAAGCCCATACCAAAAGGGTTTCGTTATTAATATCTTTTTCTAAAAACGATAAATTAATGTGAATTTTATTTATTTATTTATGTCAAATAACAAAATTTCGAATAATTTTTTAATAAGTTGTAAATAATTACCAATTACACAGCATCTATAAAAATCCGATGTTGACATTTTTAATATTGTAAGGTTTACATTTTGGTATTAATCTAGTGCCACGACATTTTTTTCTTTTAGTTTACTGTAAAAGTTATTGTATTAAAAATTACATTTTAATTAAGTGATTTTGGAGTGAAAAATCAAATTTCAAGTTTGTATTTTTTAAATTTTACAAACATTTGCGTTTTTATTGACAAAATTATAAAAAAATTTATCTTGATCCAAAAAAAATATCGAAAACTTTCAACGTTTTTATTTTTCAAAACTCATATGAAACCAATTTAGATTTAAAGATTATTGGCGACAAATTAATAATATAAATATTATAAATAATAAAATATATATTGTAATTACAGAAAATATTTATTTTTAAATAAAAATAAACTTCAATGCATTTTTAACCTAAAATATTTATATTTTTAAAAAAGTTTTATTTAATGAAATTTTTTTTTTTTTTTTTTTTTCAGATCGTTGGAAGCATTGACGCGCCATAACGCCATTTACTTCCACGTTTTAACCGCCATTTTTTTATTTACATCATAATCGTTTACACAGTTTTTTTTTTTTTTAATTAGTTTGAAGTATTCATTTTATTTTTTAAGTGAAAATAATGATTGTGTTGATTGTGAGTGAGTTTTAATTTGTGTTTTTTTAAAGTGCATTGAATTACTTTAGTAGATTTTTTACATTATGATTGTTTTTTATTCATCTACAAAACCTGCTTCATGTAAGTGAAAAAAATTCCATATATATATATATATTATTGTAATCATTTATTAAATTAATTCAAATGATATGTGTAGAGGTATTTTGAAACAAATTCAAAATTTGAATCTAAGCAACTAAAAAATTGAGTTAACAATAATTAATATTAGTTATAATCGAAATCAAAATCTACATGATTAAAGTGTCATATATG
Organism: Pediculus humanus corporis; assembly: GCF_000006295.1. Lineage (NCBI taxonomy): Eukaryota > Metazoa > Arthropoda > Insecta > Psocodea > Pediculidae > Pediculus > Pediculus humanus. The sequence continues at coordinate 80,553 of NW_002987179.1, read as the reverse complement.
ACCACTGGTCTCTTTTTAAAATTGTTATTTTTTAAGACAGAAACAGTTAAAGTATTCTATAAAGTTTTATCACATTCACTAAATAAAAACAAATTAAAAAAATTACATGCATGAGGTTGTTATTTGTAGTTTAATGACATATGAATATCAATACTCAAGATAATACATGTGTAAAAAGTTACTGGATAAAAAGAAAGACAATTTTTTATAGTATTATTTATCAATAGCGGTTATCAATTAAAAAGCAGACATTTAAATACTTTAATTTAAGTTAATAATAAAAAAAAAATTATTTATTTTAATGATGACAATGACAAAGACATTATTCTATACAAAATGTTAGGTTTGGTATATATTTTTCACCATTCCAATGTGATTTTTGATTTTTGACACGTTTTAAAAGATTCTATGACATTCAATAATAAATTGAATTTTTTAAACAAAAGAAAAGAAAAAAGAAAAAGAAGGAAGGGAAAATTTTTTTTTTTTCTTGTTAACAATTTAAAGTATAAAAAATATTTCAGTGTATTTTACAACTTTTTATTAGGAAATCTAATAAAAATGAAAAAGAACTGATTTTTTTTTTTTTTTTTTGTTATCTTGAAAAGGCAAATAACTTGTAAAAAGATGAAGAAAAGAGAAAATCTATCCTCGATTATTAGATTATCTGTTGGCATAGTTTGAGTTTTAACTCCCATTTTATCCATGTTTCTCCTCCCTTTTAGCAACGGTATGGCTCGTCACGTACTACGAGGATGGTTTGAAAAGATAACCTTTTAAGTCTTTTCGGCTGCAAATATCTTGAGCACTTTTATACTATTTATTTATAATAGTTTTAAACGGATTTTTTTTTTTATGTTTGAACTTTAAACAATTAATTCAACACCCCTTATAAAAAAAATTTTTTTTCTTTTTAAACTATAAATTTCCATTATTATTATTATTTTTCTTTTTAAAAAAGTTTTAAATTTAACGTATATGAAAATACCTCCCCTTTTGAATGTCTCCTTTTTTTTTTTTAATAGAAGAAAAAGAAAATAATTTATTTATTAATTATTTAAATGTTAATAATAATGATTATTTATTAAATATTAATTATTTAAATTCTCTTTTAACGTGAGCAAATAGTTTTTAATTAGTTATTATTATTATTTTTTTCGTTAATTAATAAATTCACGGGATTAAAAAATAGCGCAAATGGAATGTTTTTTGTATATAAGAAAAGGTATCATCTTGTCACGCAGCATCATTTCCACCGGAAGTAATTCCGTTAACTACATTGCCAAGACTTTAAAAAAATTTTCATAATTTTTTTTAGTTTCCTCTTCATCCATCCATTCATCCATCCATCCTTTCATCCTTCCTTCCTTCCTTCCTTATTCAATTGAATTTTTATTTAATATTCATATTTAAAAATTGTGAAGGGGGGAGAGGAGGAGGAGGTGGAGGAGGCGGGAAAACGAAAAAAAATTTTTTATTTTATTAATAATGATAATAATAATCACGCGCGATCCCCCCACCCCACACATCCCACGCACACGTGTTTAAATTTTTAAATAAGGTTGAAAAGGATAAGGAGAAATTTAAAAAAAAAGAAAAAGGAGAAAAAAAATGATGATGATGATGATAATAATAATAATAATAATTTATTAATTTAATTATTTTACTTTCAAATCACCCTGTTTATTTATTTATTTAATTATTTGAATAAATAGAATTATATGCAATGCGATAAACAATTAAATTTACCAAATATTTTTTTTTTGAGAGAGAGAGACAGAGAAAGAAAGAAAGAGAGAGAGAGAGAGATATATATATAGACCGCATGAGGTCATACAATTTTTTTTTTTTTACAACTAAATTAAAATTAAAATTTATATTTAATTACTTATTAAAGTAATAAAACAAATTATTAATGATAATATTATTATTATTATTATTATTAAACACTTTTATTTATATTCGATAACAATTCAAAAAAAAAATTAATAAATAATAAGTCGGTAATAATAATAATAATAATAATAATTTTTATTTTTTAAACTATTGAAAAAATTCAATAAGATCCATAATGTACTCTTCTTATTTATTCATAATAATGATAATGATATAAATTAATAAAATTAATAATAATAATATTTTTTTTTGAATTTTTAATAAGAGAAAAAAAAATAAAAATTATTATTATTATTATTAATATTTAACAATGGCCGTAATTTTTTTTTTTTTTATTTATTTTTTAATTAATTAATTTTTATTTTCGATAACTTTTCAGTCTTTTATTCAATTTTTTTGTTTATGTACACTAATTTATATAATTAAATACATACTTGAATTGTATGTACATATATGTATCACGTGATTAATAATCGGTTTTATTTTTTTTAAATAATTCAAATCGATTGATTGACAGTTGACGAAAATTTTTTTTAATAAATTCTATTAACTTATTTATTTGTGTGTGTGTGTGTGTAGATAACGAATAATTTTATTTATTTTATTTATTTATTAATTCGAATAATAATAATTTAATCGATTATCAGTAGTAATTAATTATTATTATTATTAATAATTTAATGCGAACGATAACTGTCGATTGTTAATAAGAAATAAATAAATAAAATTTAAAAACAAAAAGCACACAAAATAACTTATGTATATATATATGAAAAAAAAAAAATATTCACACGAATATTATTAAAACACTTTCACCCGTCAAATTTTCTAATTCCACGTCATTATTATATTTTCTTCATTAATTTTTCTTTTCCATTCGTTTTTCGGCATTTAAAGAATTAAATGTCAGAAAATTGACAAATGAATCGCGTTTTTCTTTTTGTTGCACTTTTTATTATTTCCGGTTTAAAATTTTTTTTTTTTTTTTGTAAACTTGGCACTTTTTTTTTTTTTTTACAACAACGAAAGAGAAAAAAAAAAAGAATAATTTTTTTATCTTGTAATTTTACAAATGATAATTTTATTTATTAATAATAATAATAATAAAATAAAATAAAAAAATTGATTGACTGGAATAAATCTAATACCGCAAGCTGCTGCTGCTGGAAAAAATAAAAAAATTTAAATTATTATTATTATTATTATTATTTTATTTATAAAACAAAATAGTTTACATTAAAAATAAGAAAACAATATGAGAATTAAATAAATAAATAAATAAAAGAAAAGCAAAAAAAAAAGGTTAAAAATTTTCTTTTTTTTTTTCTTTTTTTTTTCCCTGAATTTACTTTTTACGTGACCAGAAATAAAAACGAAAAATGTTTTAATCAAGTTTAGGAAACAAAAAAAAAAAAAGCAAAAAAAAAAAAAAAAGAAAGGGGCGTAAGTGAAAGTATCAAAAGCAATATAAATAACTTTCTTTTTCTTTTTTCATCAAAGTTTATACCTTATTTTCTAAATATAAAACAAAAAAAAAAAGTAGAAAAAATTTTTTTTTATATTTCTCTCATTTTCTTTTCTAAATTTATATTTATTTCCCCCCCACCCACCCTTCTCCGTTTACATAAATGCCATAGTGTCAAAGATTTTCCTTTGTTGTTAAAAATAATAATAATAATAAGGCTACTACTACTACTTACAAGCATTTGTGTCCCCCTGAGGCCATTCTTCATTTAAACCTTTTCCCGATCCGTCTGTCGACTTTTGTTCAGATTTACCGATTTCGTTTAGCTTAGGAGATAAATATTTTGAGCCTAAAACAAACAAACAAACAAAAAAAAAATTAATAAATAAATAAATAATATTAAATATATTAAAGAAAAATCAATCGTATCGATTTCTTTATTATTATTATTATTATTTGAAAAAACTTTACCGATAATAATTAATTAATTTATTTATAATCATTCATGAATTTATTTCATTTAATGTGAATTATTCACTGAATGATTTAACGTTACGTCATAATATATTAAACAAAAAAATGGCGTCAAAATTAACAAAATTGCAAAAAAAATAAAAGAAAATTTTTTTTGGTGTCAGAGGTCAAATGTCAAAATTTCTTCTTTAACTATTTAAGACTTAATTATAATAATTATTTATAAAAATTTAACAAACTTATTGTACAAAACTTAAAACATTAATCACGTGATGATCGTTATAAGCTTCAAATAATAATAATAATAATAAACGTTTTGTTTACGTCGTCGTCTGTTTTTTTTATTAAATTTAATTTTAAACGTGATGAACCTTACTTATTTTTTTTTTTTAATTCCAAATCGAAGATGGCGACATATCGAAAATCTTTTTTTTTTTTAATGAGATTAAATATTTTTTATTGTACGAAAACCTTTTAAGTAAAAGTTTTTGCTTAACTTTTGAAAACAATTTAGGAAAATAAAAGGGAGAGAAAAAAAAAGAAAAAGTTTACAACATTTTTTTTGTTTTATTTATTTCCTTGTTCTTGTTTTTTTTTTTTTTTTTTTATATAAAAAAGAATAATAATAATAATAACGAGACTCGAATAAATTATTTATTATTAAGAGTAATTCTACGTGAATAATTTTTAATTTTGTGTGGTTGGTAAAAAAAAAAAAAAAAAAAAGTGACGAAAATAATAATAATAATAATGTGATTAAAAAAAAAAAAAAATAATAATAAACGTACCTTTTTCTGATGACGGAATAAAACTTCCATATAAGGAATTGTTAGCATCTCCTTTTTCATCCATCGTTGTGTCTGTAAAAGAATTTTTTATAATAACAAAACATAACCAAGTTATTTAAATAAATAAATAAATAAATAATATAAATAAATAATAAATAATTATAAAAACACGTGCGTGTGCGTATATATTGTATTTATAAAAATTAATAAGTTAAAAATAATAATAATAATAGTACCGAAAAGTAATTTTTTTTTGTTGGGGGGCCGTGGGATGGGGTGGAGTGGAGAGGGGAGGGGAGGTACAATTAAATGGCGGCCGAAAACTTGAAATTTTTAAGAAAGAAAAAAGTTTTTCCTTTTTTTTTTGCCTTTTCATTTTATATATATATATTTTTTTTTAACTTTACCTCCCTCCCTCTCTCTTTCTCTCCCTCTCTCTCTCGCTTTCTTTCTTTCTCTTTTTTTCCCCTCTCCAATCATTTCTTTTTTTTCCTACGCTTTACCTTTCTTAGTAAAAAAAAGAAGAATTTTTTTAATCAAAAAACTTTAATTCCAGTTGTATTGAAAACCCGGAGAAACCATTTTCCGATTTTGAATAGATAGAGTTTTTTTTTTTTTTCCTTTTTTTACTTTTCGTTAAAAATCTAACATTATAAAATCAATTTCGTTTTTCTTTTGTCCATTGACTTGCAAATCTTAAAGTCAATACCAATGAAAAAAAAAAGAGAAAGGAAAAGAAGAAAAAGGGGAAAATTTTTGAAAAAGTTAAAGAAAAACAGGAACAAAAAAATAAAAAAAAAAAATCTAAATATTTTAAGCTTGCTTGCTTGCTTTTTTTATGGAAAAACGAAAAAACAAATATTTGAATTTTTGTGATAAGCTAAACATTTTTTTTTCCGTAAAATTTTCTTTTTCGTTTTTCCAAAAAAAAAAAAAATAATAATAATTAAAAAAAATTGAAAATGTTTTCTATGAAATTTTTTTTTAATGAATATTATTTAAATTTTTTTTTCATAACATTTTTTTTTTAACTTGTAAAAACGGTAACAAACACAAACAAAAACAAAAAGAAAGAGAGAGAAACTTACCCAAATGTTTTTCCAATGATGATTCTGTGGTTTGTGGCCCTGGTGTTGTTGATGGCGGTGCAGAAGCTTAGAATAATTAAAAAAAAAAAAAAAAAAACAGACAAGAAGAAAAAAAACAAAAAACAAAAACGTGAGGAAAAGTAATAATAATAATAATAATACAAATAATTTAAGATAGTGAATATTAATTAATATTCGTGTGATTATTTTTAATAGCCACCAAAACAAAAAAAAAAAAAAAGCAGAAGTCATATAAATAATAATAATTAATTAATTATTCGAATCGTCGTTCGTGTACATACATAAATACATAAATTTTATTATTTGTTCGTGATTTTAAAAATTCGTTTCATTTATTATTATTATTATTATTATTATTATTATTGGTTTAACGTTAAAAAAAACTTTTTTTTTTTTTCTCTAAATTTATTATTATTATTATTAAATTAAACGTTATCGAGTGGTTGGTCGTGGTTATGAAATATTTGTTCGAAGAGTTCAAAAAAAAAAAAAAAGGCGAACTAATTAAAAGGAGTTTTGTGGGGGGAAAGCGGGAGAGATGGGAGAGGAGGGAAGGGGTTATGAAAAAAAAGACGGAGGAAGGGTGTAATAAAAGAACAATTAAAATAAAAAATGAATCAAATAAATGGAAGAGGAGGATGAGGAGGTGATTGGTTGGTTGGTTGGTTGGTTGGTGGTTGATTGAAAAAAAAGGAAAACTCGAAACAATTTTTTTTTTTTTTTCTTCTTCTTCTTCTTTGTTCTAAATTGTAAAAAAGGGAAGGAAAAAAAGGAAAAAAAAGGAAAAAAAAAGAATTTTAGCCGAAAGGAAATGGCACAAATTGAAAAGAGAGAGAGAGAGAGAGAGAAAAAAAAAAGTTTGATCGATTCAATAATAAAAGGTTTGCACTTCCTTTGCTTCTTTTTTTTTATAAAAAAATTTTTTTCCCTTTCCTCCCCTTTCCTTCCCTTTCCTCCCCTTTCCTCCCCTTTCCTCCCCTCTCTTCCCACTCCTCTACTAATTTTTTTTTTCTTAAAGCTAAATTATTATTATTATTATTATTACTACCCTCACCCTCGTATTTTTTCTAACAAATTTTTATTAATTAAATATTAAATTTAACCTTTTGTAAAAAAAAAAAAAAAAAAAAATTTCTTTTGTATATTTTTTCATCTTTTTTACTTTTACTTTTGACCATCAATCAATCAATCAATCAGTCAATCAATCAATCAAAAATTAATTTTTTATCGCCATGTTTATCACGTTTTATTTACGTCACAAAAAATTAAAATTTTTTTTTGTTATTGTTGTTAATATTTGTTAAAATGTCAATAAGTAAATAAATATCAATAAAAAAAAATTTTCCTTTTTCTTTTTCTTCTGCTTTTATCTTTCTCTCTCTCTCTCTTTCACTTTCTCTTTTTTTTTTCTTTAATTTCGACTTACGAAAGACAAAAATTAGTTTTTTTTTTTTTTTTTTTTTATATGGCTGACATATTTTGTATTTTGTAAATTACATTTCCAATAATGGTGTTAACATTTCTTTTTATTTTCCTCCTAAAGAACGAGAAAACTTTTTTTTTTTTTTTTATTCTTCAAATAGAAAAGAAAAAAAAGGGAAAGGAAAGAAAAATAGGAAAAAAAAGAAGGAGGAAAACAAACGAAAAAAAAAAAAAGGGAGGGATGATATTTTAGGGGATGATTTCGGTCAAAGTTAGACTGACGAGGGTCGGAAGATTAGAAAGTTGTGGTGTGTTTTCCATTATTCATTAGTGGACAGACATGGAAAGAAAAGATGACAACATCTGTAGACATTTGTTGGCAAAAAGAATTTTTGTTACTTTCAAGTTATCTTATTCCTCTTTACTTAACATTTTTTTCGTTTGTTTGTTTGTTTGTTTGTTTGGTTAATCATTACACTTTGCGTGTGATAAAAACGAAATGTTAATAATAATAATGTTTTGGGATAATTTTCGTGGTCAAAATGTTGAAATTTTCATTTCATTTACTTTTCTATTATTGGTCATTCATTTGAAAATTCTTCATCTTCTGCTTTTTCTTCTGCTTTGTGAAAAATATACTCGATGATTGTATTACTTTGGTTCCTTTTAATAATTTTCTCGTTTGGTTAATTTAATCATCAGTTAAAAAAGATTTTTTCTCTCTCCCAATTATTAAAATTTTACGGTTGGGTTAATTATTTATCATTTCCGTAGGTTTTTCTGAGGAGGGCGGGGGAGGGAGGAGGATATAAGTAAAAATTTTTTATCATTATCAAAAATGAAAAAGGAAAGAAAAAAAACGAATTCAATTAAATAAACATAATGATGATAAAACGATTGTAAGAAAGAAAAAAAAAAAAAAACGAGTGGGTTACTTCTGCTAACGAGGTGCCAAACAAACAGTTCATTATTATTATTTTGTAAATTTCATGGCAAGTTTAAAACTCTCAAAGAAAAATTATAAAAAAAAAGGGGGGGAGGGGGAGAAGGGGGGGGACAAAAAAGCCAATAAAAAGATTTTTTTTTTTGAGGAAAAACACTTTTGAGAGAAAAAATAAATAAAAAATAAAAAAAACAGAAAAAAAAAGAAAGAAAATTTGTTTTTTTTTTTATTGCAAAATGGCGGTTAAAAATTACATGAATAGCTTGTTAAATTTAAACTTTTTTTTGTTACTGTACAAAAATTAGCAATTTTCGTCGAGTTTTTTCATTTTCCCAACCTCCCCATTTTATTCCATCAGTTCCCTCGAAAAAAAAAAAAAAAAGTTTTTCAAATGAACTCCAATTAAATTTCATTGTGACTAAAAACTCCACCACAACCCAAAACCTAAACTTATCTGAATTCGTTTTTTTTTTTCGGGGGGGTAGTTTTTCCTCCATTTTTTTCTCCCCTTTTTCTTCCCTTCACTTTTTTTCCCTTTTCCCCCTACTTCAACCTTCTTTTGTAAATTAAAATTGACTTTTCAAATAAATTTAGAGACTCATTACCTTATTGTTAACGTTTTTCTTCTTCTTTTTAATTATTAAGAGAGTAAACTTTTTTTAACGTTTTTTAAAAAAAAATTTAAAGTGATGACGACAACGATGACGATTCGAAAAATTAATTATTTTCTTATATTAATAATAATAATGATAGTTATAATGTAAAACTTACTGTATAAACGTATAGTTCCATCCGTTTCTCCTCTCGGATTTTTTGCCACGCATTTATACGTTCCATAATCTTTATCCTGAACGTTAGAAATGGTTAATTTCATGTGAGTTTTATACGATGGAACACCGACAGTGTTTTCAGCTCTGTATTTTTTACTTTCGTGTATCATGTGTCCATCTTCTCTTGTCCAATAATTTAAAGATGATGGATGAGCTTCTGTATAACATTCGAGTGAAACGCTATAACCTTGCGGTGCTCCAACCAATTGATGTGGTATCCATAACATGGGTGGAACTATCGAATTAATTAAAAAACAAATTTATTTATTTTATTTGACTTGATGAATTTTCTATAAATAAAATTAAAATTCGTAAAACGTAACCGTAACGTTAATAAACTTTTTTTTTTTTTTTTAAAAAAAACCAAAACAATTGATTAAATTGTTAATTAAAATCAAAAACATGGGTTGGAGGATAAAAATAACGGGCAATTTAATAATTCTCGCTTTTCTTTCACAAAAAAAAATTTTCCTCCCCTTTTTATTTTTATTTCAATCGAAAATAATATTTTCTTTCGTTAAATAAAAAAAAAATTTTAATATTAACCCTCGCGCAAAAAGATAGAAAGAAAGAAATGATAAAAATTATTTTCCACCTTATTAAACGTTTTTCTTCAAATATGGCGTCATTTTGAATGGGAAAAATCGTTTTTTTCTTTCAAAAAAAAAAAAATTTATTTTTTATTTTAGTTATTATAAATAGTTAGTTAGGGGAGGAAACTAAAAATTAATTGTTACTCACAATCGACGCTAACTTTAATCCTTTTGCTAACGGTTGGTGGTACACCATTTGATGCAATACATAAATAAGCCCCCATATCTAGTCGACTAATACGACTAAGTTCTAGTATTCCACCTTCCCATTCGTTTACTAAAAATTTAAAAAAAATCGTTTTTTTTTATTTTCTTTAAAGTTTAAAGAAAAGCAAAAAAAAGAAAATTTTATTAACCTGAAAGTGATTTATTTATATTTATTTTCGATCCATCATCTCTTTTCCATTTAACGTTTGGAATTGGAGAACCGGATGCGTGACATGTTAAAGTAACATTTGCACCTTCTCTTACGATGACGTCAGAACTACTTAAAGAATCGTCAATGTTTGGTGGCACTGTGGGAAAAATTAAATTCGTTCGTAAATGATGGGGATGGTAATAAAATAAAAATGGTCGTCAGAAAAAAAAAAAAAGAAAATGATTATCAGGTGAAATAACTCAAAAAAAAAAAAAATTTTTTATAAGGGATAAAAAAAAAAAATTATGTAAGAGAAATAAGGGTTGAAAACGTCTTGCGTGATACATAAAAAAAAAACTTGGGGAAGGAAAACAATGCGAAATCATAGCCTTCCATCGTTCCCTCAAGATTTTATTCCCTCTCTTCCACATCTTTTTACCATCTTCCCTTTTTACCACCATCTCTCTCTCCCTCTTCCTTCTCACCATCATCAACAACAACCTGTTGATTCTTTCACGGACTTACTTTCTCTCTCTCTCTCTCCTCCTTTTTCCATTTTCAAATATTATATTATTCAATTTTATTTTATTTTATTTTTTTCTTTTTTTTCTTTTTTACTTTCTCGATTTCTCGAAACCCCCCCCAAAAAAAAAAAAAAGTAAAAATTAATATTTGTCTTTATTTATTTATTTTTCTGCGTCTTTAAATTAATAAATAAGTACATAAAATATTATTTTAAAAAAAATTAATTATTATTTAAGATTAACACGTCAATTATTTATGTTCACATCGCTTTTACGTAATAATAATAATAATAATAATAATAATAACAACCCTTCATATTCGTCTGTAAACAAATCATTTGCTCTTTTATGTTTAGCATATGGAATTTTTTTAAAGATCAAACAAAATGGCTCCCGATTGATTGAACTATTAGAAATCACTCACGAATCAATCAAAATAATAATAATAATAATAATAATAATAATAATAATAATAATAATAATAATTATCGCGTTAAGTAAAATGATAAGAAAATAAATAATAATAATTATTATTATTGTTATTAAAAAATTTACAGTTTCGAATTTCAATTGTTTAGTTTTTGTTTTCCCGTTTGTTTGTTTGTTTGTTTGTTTAATTATACTTGAAACTTTTCTTCTTTTTTTTTTCTTTTACTGTTGATAATAATAATAATAATAATCATTGGTGAATTTAATTGCCCGAGCAATTCAAATACCGGAGGTCAACCACAAGGGATGTAAAATAGAATGAGAGAAAAAAAAAAAGAAGGAAAATACATTGAAATGTGAGAAGAGGGAGGTGGTGAAGGAGGAGGAGGAGGAGGTAAAGGACGAGGGGGGGGTATAAAGAAGTAGGGAAAGTTTTATGACCGTAAAAGCGATAATAAAAGTTTGCCCAACAACAAAATTAATCTTTTTTGCAAAATGAGGGAAAAAAGGATAAAGTTTAGAAAGAGAGAGAGGGAGAGAGAAGGGAAAAGAGAGAGAGGGGAGTGGTGGAGGGGAGTAGAAAGAAGGTAAAAGTAGAAAAAGTTTTTTGATTTAATAGGAGCCGTTGTATTGTCACGTGTTGACGAAGGAAAAAAAAATAAAAAGAAAAAGAGAGAGTGGGAGACAGAGAGAGAGAGAGAGAAAGGGAGAGAAAGAGAGGGAATACGAAAAAAAAAAAAATTTAAAGGGAATGAGTTAAAGGCGCCATCAGCTTCTAAAATTGTTTTCATTAAAAAAAAAAAAAAAAGTTTTTTTTAAGGCCTTCGCCTAATCCAGACAAAATATTTGCCCATTCAAAACACGTTTTCTTAGTATTTTGCCTGAGTCAAAAAAAAAAAAAAAAAAAAAAAATTGTAAATTCAATTCTCGTTTTTACCAGTTTCGGCCGTTTTTTTTTTTTCCAAAGAGTTTGAATCTTCATAATCATCATCATCATCATCATCATCATTTTCTAACGTTGAAAGGGAAGGAAAAAAAAAAAAAACTTTTTATTTATCTTTTTTAACCCGGAAAAAAAAAATAAATAAAAAATAAGTTTAAATTTTTTTCCCTCTAAAACTTTCATGTTTTAAAAATTTTTTATCGACGAAAATTTGTGACTTGAATCATTTTAATTGTTTATATTTATTTTAGTTTACCAACAAAAACAAAAAATTACACGCATGACGTAAAAAATTTTCATTAATTTTATAATAATAATAATAATAATAATAATAATAATAATAATAATAATAATAATAAATGACGTCGAAATTTTTTCTCATAAATTTTCCGTTCGCAAAAAAAAAAAAAAAATTTTTTTTATAACTCTGATAAAAATATTAAAAATTGACGAAAATAAAAACACAAGTTAAAAAATTACTCAATTATTATTATTATTATTATTATTATTATCGTTACGACAAATTTACGTTAAATTAAACAGACGGAAAACAAACGAAACAAACGAAACAAACGACGTTTCATCTTCTCAATTATTTTTCTACTCATATTTAATTAAATGTTTTTTTTTTTATTACGTATTAACAAAAAAAAAAAAAAATGACGACGAAAAACATATTTTTTGAAAAAAGTCAGACAAACAAAATAATAATAATAATAATAATACAAGTTATTAATTTGAAAACAAACAAACAACAACAGAAACAAAACAACAACAACGAAATGTGTGATGCGTAAAAGTTTAAATGTAACGGATGAAAAACTATTAATTATAACCACAAAAAAAGGATAAAAAAAATTAAAAAATTTTTTTTCTTTTTCGTAAATGTGATAACGTGATACTGATAAGAAAAATTGATAATTCGAGAGGGGAGAGGGGAGGGGAAGGGGGGGAGTTAAAAGAGAATAGATAGTAAATAAATAAGGTAAAAATATTAAAATAAGGTTTTAAAAAAAAAAATCAAAATTATTATCAAGTGAATTAGTAATAATAATAATAATGATACGGAAATAAAATTATCGTTCGTTTCCGGTCCCTCCCACTCTTCCTCCTCCCCCCCCCGTTATATTTTCCCCCCCATTTTTCCAAACTTATATAAAACTTATTAAAACTGTCAAATTTTTATTGAAATTCTAAGAAAAAAAAAAATTTTTTTTTTATTAAATAATTTGTTTTAAGTTTACGATGTTTATTTGTTTGTTTGTTTGTTTGTTTTTAAATGTTTTATTTATTCATTGGTAATGTTTAAGAAATTTGAGTTTACAACAGGAAAAACAACAGGGAAAAAGTAAAAGTAAAAGAAAAAAAAACACGAAAACTACATTCGAAATAAAAGGTC
>NW_002987179.1:62727-67231 GCF_000006295.1 Pediculus humanus corporis | reverse complement strand
AAAAAAAAAAAAAAAAAAAAAAAAAAAAACATTGTTCGCTATTCGAAATAACGTTATTAATAATTCAAAAGTAAAAAAAAATTTCTTTTTCGGCTGCTTTTTAAAAATAATAACAGAACTTAGACATTTAAGAAAAAAAAAATTTTTTTTTTTTTTTCCCTAAGGGTCACCTGATTCCCCCCCTCTCACTCTCTCTCTCACTCTCCCTCCCCCCTTATAACAAATTTTTAAACTTCCTTCTCCCCAACTTATTCTTATAAAAAAAAAAAAAAAAAAAAAAATTAAAATTTAATTTTTTGGCATTCGTAAAGTTAATTTTTTTCTTTTTTAATTTTTACAATGAAAGAAAAATAATAATAATGATAATAATAATGATAATGAAAACTTTGTTTAAATAATGAATATTTTATTATTGAAAAGATTTTAAGAATGAATAGATCATACACGCATAAGTACAAAAGAAAAGAGGGGGGGAGGGGAAAAATATTAAAATTGAACTAGCCGATAATATTTAAAACTATTTTACGGTTTTTCCCATTATTATTATTATTATTATTATTATTATTATTACTATGATTATTATCATTGTTTTCTTCTTGTTCTTCTTTGTTACAATCGGAAGCTTCTCCTTTAAAGATTCTTAACTCTTATTACCTTAAGGACAATTAAATAAAATTTTCCATAATGAGAACAATTCAAAATATTTATAATAAGAGAGAAAACAAAAGGAAAATTTTCTATTCGATTTTCAAATAACCTTTTAACCTTTTTTTTTTTTTTTTTATTTTATTTCTTGTTTCCATTTCCTTTTCAACAGCAACAACAACCACAACCACACTTTTTTTTTCAAGTTACCTTATCGATATCACAATTTAATTATTATTATTATTATTATTATTATTATTATTATTATTATTATTATTATTATTATTATTATTATTATTATTATTATTATTATTGAAATTTAAAGAAAGAAATTTATTCCAGAGAATGGGGGAGAGAGAGAGAGAGAGAGAGAGAGAGAGAGAGAATTATTATTCGCGTTGAACTTCAAAGTTAATCTCAAATGATAAATGACATAATTTCTTTAATTGGATTCTTTTTTTCCCTACTCAAAACATTCATTTTGTCTCATCTATCACCCGATCTACTCGATACCATGTTTAAAAAAGTTTTTTTTTTCTGTTACCACTTTTAACACCTTCCTGTGTAAGAGATGACGATGAGAAAAGGATAATAGATGGTGGAAGGGAATAAAAAAAAAAAAAAGGAAAAATCGAAAGAGAGTGTGAGAAGATGATGATGTATCTCTCATGTCGTTAGCGACAACTGAGACATTTCATATCAAATTAATGACCTCAACTCATTTTATCTTTTTATTATTTTTTTTTTTTTTTCCTTTTCTCTCGGCCTATTTAATCCTTCTTTTTGTCAATGTATAAACAATTTTTTTTTCTTTTATGTTTTCCCTTCTTTTTTTTTTTTTTTTTAATGTAATTAAAAATAATAGTAATTATGGTAGTAATACTAGTAGTAGTAGTAGTAGGTTTTGTTGTTGTTTTCTTAAAGGAATTAATAAATATAGTGACTGTGGTTTTTGTAGAAGTAATAGTAGTAGAAATTGTTGTAGTTGTGGTTGTTGGAAGAGTAGTAGTAGTAGTAAAAGTAGATGTTGTTACTGTTGATTTTGTTGTTGTAAGGGTGGTAATAGTAGTGGTAAAAGTTGTTGCTAAGGTTTTTTGTAAAGTAATAGTAATAGAAGTTGTTGTTATTGATGTTGAAAGAAAAGTAGTAGTATTAGAAGTTGTTGTTGTTGTTTTTTGTAGAAATAATAGTTATTGTTGTTGTGTCGAAGGTAGTAGTAGTAGTAGCAGAAGTTGTTGTTGTTGGAAAAGTAGTCGTAATGTTAGAAGTTGTTGCCGTTGTTGTTGGAAGGTAGTATTAGTAGTAGTAGCAGAAGTTGTTGTTGTTGGAAGGGTAGTAGTAGTGGTAGAAGTTGTTGCCGTTGTTGTTGGAAAAGTAGTAGTAATGTTAGAAGTTATTTTTGTTGTTGGAAGAATAGTAGTAGAAGTAGTAGAAGTGATTGTTGTCGAAAGATTAGTTGTAGTAAAACCAGACGTTGTTGTTGTTGAAAGAGTAGAAGTAGTAGAAGTCGTTGTTAAAAGAATAATAGTAGTAGTAGTAGTTATTAAATAAAACATAATTATGTTTTATTTAAAAGTAGAAAATACATAAACACACGTTAAAGACAATAGATTTAATTTAATTTTGTAACTTTTTTTTTTTTTTAATGTCTAAATTTTTGATGAAATAAAAGAAAATAAAATTAAAAGACAAATGTGGTTGACATTAGCGACAACTAATCAAAGATCTTTTAATTTAATTCAAAACGACGTGTCAACAGAAAATAAAAATAAAATAAAATAATGTAAATAGTAGTGTTGTTTTATCATTGGTCAATTTTAATAAAAAAAATTTTTTCTCTCTTCGTCGTCGTCGTTTTTAGCTGCGCTATTTCAAATATTTTTTATAAAATTTTTCGTTTTTCATCTCAAAAAAAAAAAAAGCAAAGAAATAGAAAAAAGAAGAAGATGAAGAGGGGGGGGGAGAAAAAAAACGTAATTTTATAAAAATTTTTTTATTTATTTAAAAAAAAAAAAAAAGTTAACTGAATCTGACAGAAGGTTTTCATATAATTTTTATTCTTTTTTTTTTTTCCAATTTTTTCTACTTGTCACCTTTTCTTTGCATAATCTTTTCTTCCATCTTCTTCTTCTTTTTTTTATATTTTCTTTTTCCTCAGGCAGAAAATTTTTTATCTTTAAATTTATATATACACACACACACACACACATATGCGTGCATGTAGTAAAAGTATGAGTTTTCATAGGATTTAAAAAATGTGAAATTTTCTTTTTTTTTTCTTTTTTTTTAACCGTTAAAATTTCATTTATCGTGGCAGGAAAATTAAAAAAAAAAAAAAAGGAAAATTTATTTATCGTAATAGTTTTTAAAAGCTTCGAAATGAATTATTATTATTATTAATTTTTAACCGTTACGTCATTGCATCACAAGTGACAAAATTTATAATTTTCTTTTGTAACGAATAAAAAAAGTTTATGCCGATAAATTTTTTTTTTAAATACAAAATTTTACAACAAAATATTTCTCTGATTTAAAAAAAAAGTAAAAAAAGTAAAAAAAAAAAAAAACTTTAAAAGGTTTTATTTAACTGGGGAGGTAATAAATAGACCGAAAGCACTGCGCCGGTGGCTCCCATTTTTCAATTTGATAAAAATCTCGACATTTTCTTACGACTAAAAGAATCGCTAAAAAAAGATTCAGCAATTTAAAAAAGAAAAGAGAGAGAGAGAGAGAGAGGAGAGACACGTGGGGGGAAGGGGAGGGGGGTAAATGAAAAAAAAAATATATAGGAAAAAGTTAAAAAACGAAATAAATAAAAATAAATAAAATAAAAAAGAGAAAAAAAAAATGGGTAGGGAAAAACTTACCGACGACGTGTAAATAGCCAAATTGAGTTTTGGCCGTGACTGTATTTATTTGACACATGTACCTTCCTTTATCTTCTTCTTGAACGTTATTTATGTGTAATATCCAGGTACGATGTTTGTCGTGCGAAACGGAAATTCTTGGATTTCTCGTTATCACGTGAGTGTGTACTGTTAATATGGCTGATTGTTCAAAATGCATCCAAGCTACCTGAATCGTAAATAATAATAATAATTTATAAATTTAACGATTTAAACAAAAGGGGATAGAAGGAATGGAATGGGGAGGGGGAGGGGAGCTTGTTCGAAAAAAAAAAATTTTCTTTTTTTCCGGAATAAATTTTTAACGTTTTTAGAGATTTTCGATTGAAGATTACGCAAATTCAAAAATTTGAAATTTTAAATTCGTAGTAAAAATTTAAATAAAAAATGTAAGTTAAAAACAAAACAATTTATTAATAATATAAATATTGATTTATATTATTATTATATATTATTAATATATTATTTTTAATATATTTTAAATTTGTATATAAATTAAATTTAAAATTTGTGACGTGTCGAACAAAAAAAAAAAAAAAAAATTCTTTTTTTCACTAAATCGATTAACGTTTGTCTTTTTCTTCTTCTCCTTCTCCTTCTCTTTCTTCTCCATCTTCTCCATCTTTTTCTTTTTCTTCTTCTTATTTTTTTCGTCTGCTTTTATTATTTTTCGAAAATAAAAAAAAAAAAAAAAAATTTTCCTTTTTTTGTCATCGACTAATTAATTTAAAACAGTTCGCAACCTGAACCGTAAATTTAATTAAACATTTTTTAGAAATGTTATATTTCTTTCTTTTTTTAAAGTCTTGACTTTTTCTCTCTCTATCCCCCCTCTATCTCTCTCTCCCCCCCTTTCTCTCTCTTTTCGTATTAAACATCTTTTACTTTTAAAATTCTTTTTTTTTTTTTTTTCAAATAAACTTTTTCGACTGACTGTTTTGTAAAATTTTAGT
>NW_002987179.1:15227-57727 GCF_000006295.1 Pediculus humanus corporis | reverse complement strand
AACGCGATTTCTGGTTCCTCTTTCTTGTTGTCATAGAGAAAGAAAGAAAAAAAGAAATTTTAAATAAACAAAAACAAAATCTAAAATTATTTTTTTCAAATGTATTTCCGGTTTATTAAAACCCGCGAAATTTTTATTTATTTATTTCCTTCTTCCTTTTCCGTTAAATAATTTTCGATTCGTAATTCTTAATAACGGCAAAAAAAAAAAATTCAAATTTTTTTTTAAATTTAAATTTATTCATTATTTATCTCTTTACGTTTAAATAAAAATTAATGCAGACGAAATCAAACGGAAATACTTGCTTTTTTAAAAAATGGCGGGAAATTTAAAAAATTAATTATTTTTAATATTTTTACGCGTATATTTAAATTTATTTTAAATTATTATTATTAATTGAAGGAAAAAATCAAAACGTGATTTACTTTCCGTACGAATGATGATGATGATGATGATAATAATAATAATAATATTTATAAATAAATAAATAAACAAAAATTTTTTTTTAGTTTTTCATGGGGGAAAATATAAAATCTAATAAAAAATCATTGACCAAAAAAAAAAAAAAAAAACCAATTTTCAACTTTTTTATTTCGAATAACAACGTAAATAAAAAAAAAATGGCGGTTTTTTTTCGGTTTGAAAATTTTTTATCATTTAAATAAAAAAAAAAGAAAAAGTACGTTTGAAATAAATTTAAATATTGAATATAAAAATGATTGCAATTAAAAAGTTAAAAAAAAAGAAAAACAATTAATGAAATATTTTAAATTCAATTTTATATTAAAAAGAAAGAAAGAAAAAGTTTAAAAGAACGTAATTAAAAATTCCCAAATGATGATGACGTAATAAAAGGTACTTTTTTTTTCTAACGTTTGTCTTCTGCCCCGACTTTTCCGTTTATTTTGAATTTTTTTCCACCCTTCGTATTCTTAACGCGCGTTGTAATGTTTTTGTATAGAGTGCGCGACGAGCGGGGAAAAAAAAAAGAATTTTTTTCGTTTTGTTTTGTTTTGTATCGAGAATAAAAGGAAGAAATGTAAAACGGGGGAGGGAAAGAAGGAGAGTTGTGGGGAGAGGAAGAGGAGGAGGAAAATGTAAAAAGAATCGAAACTCGTAAAAACTCTCGAAATCTTCGATTATTTGACGCGTTATCGATTACGTCATAAATTTTAGCTTTATTTTCCAAATGTAAATTGTCTAAAACGACTTTTCTGGAATTTTCAGCTTATTTTCCTTTTTCCCTCCCTTCCTCCCTCCCCCGCCCGCACTTCATTTTACATACGCACTCAAATTCACGCGCACGCACGCACACACGCACACGCATATATATATATATTTTTTTTTTTTTATTTTAACCCCGACTCAATTTTATTTCGCATATCAATTCTTTTTTTTTCTTTTTTTTCCTTTTTTTTTAATGCATTTTTATAGGATCTTGATTTTTTTTTTTGTTGAGGTTTTCTCTCTCTCTTTCTCTTTTTCTCTCTTTTTCATCTTTTTCTTCATCTTCTTTTTCTTTTTCTAAAGGTAGTTACGATCTATGAATTTTCGTCCCACGAGGTTTTCCCTCTTTTCTTCCCTCTTCCCCTTTTTCCTTTTTTTTTTTACAATTATTTATTTTATTTTTCTCTTCGAAGTTTTCGAATTTTTTAATTTCTTGAAGAAAGATAACGACAGACGACAGAAATAGATAAATAAGGAGAGAGTGAGAATGAGAGAGAGAGAGAGAGGGGGGGGGGAGAAAGGGAAAAAGAAAATAAAAATAAATAACAATATTTTATAATAATAATAATATTATTATAAATCATATTCATCAGGTGTTTTTTTTATTTGGTCGAGGAGGGGAAGGTAGAAGGGGGAGGGGAGGGGGAGAAGAGGGGAGGAGGAGGAAGAAGGGGTGAAAGGTGAAAAGGTTTTTTATTCAAATTAAAAATTTCAACAGTCAAATGAATCTATTTGACGTTTATTTTTATCATTATAAAATGATATTGAAAATAATAATAATAATGATAATAATAATAATAATAATGTTAATAATGATAATAAACCAGGTAATTTTTTTCTCTCTAAAATTAAAATTAGTCCCTCAAGAATAATTTTTTTGTTCCTAAAGAACTTTTTTTTTTTTTTTTGTTAAATTAATATAAATAACCGGGTAGGAAAAAAAAAAAAGAAAAAAAAATTTTCCATTTTTTTCCCCCCCGTAAATAGGGAAAAAATTCCAGGAGTGACGTCATCATTTTTATTTTTACTTTTAAAACTTTTATTAATAATATTAATTTAATAATTCCGAAGGATGAATGAATGAATGAATGAATGATTAGAGATGAATGTTGTTCTCTCTTTAACCGATTTTCGTTATAATAATCTTTTCTGATAAAATGTTTTGACCGATATCTTATTACTTCCGGTTCATAGATTAAATTAAAATTTAATTATTCGATAGTTCAAAAGGTCAATAATAATAATAATAATAATAATGATAACAAAACACGTAATTATTTTACCCGTTTGAACCGTGAAATAAAATAAATTAAATTGTTTTTTTAAAACAAGAGTTTTTGTGCGTGTAAAAAAAAAAAAAAAAAAGTTTTTTTTGTTAATAAATTTAACGGTATAAAAACCGGAAGAAATATTATCATTATCATTATTATTTTCCTTGTTGTTGTTGTTGTTGTTGTTGTTTTGTAGGGATGCTATAACGATAATTTTTATTTTTTTTTAATACAAAAGGTGCAAAAAAAAAAAGGAAAAAGGAAAAAAAAAAAAAATTTATCTGTTTTTATTTTATTTAATGTTTATAATCGTAAAAATAACAGCGACGACAACAACAGCAACAACAACAACAGCAGGAACAACAACGACAACAACAGCAACCCTTAATAACCCCAATTTCCCCATTTAAAATAAAAAAAAAAAAAAAAAAAAAGAAATTTACGATCTTATTTCAATACAATATTGATAAAGTCAGGAAGGAATATACGATATTTATATAAGATATACTAAGGTTTACGATATGCCCAATTTTTTTCCTCTGCTCTGCTCTGTTCTGTTGTTGATATTATTTTTCCAGTTCCAGTCGATTCTTCCCCCTCCTCCCCTCCCCTCCCTCCCCTTTCCTCCCGCGGTTAAATTATTTTAAAAAAAGAGATACCGGGAAAACTAAAGCAATACGTTTTTTTTTTTGGGACATTTTTTTTTCTCTCTCTCTCTGTCTCTCTCTCTCTCTCTCTCTATTTTTTTTTATTGAAAAATGTTTGAACCTTTTTTTTTTTTTTTCTCAAAAGGTTTTATTTATTTAATCAATTTCGTTTAAAGCCCTTTTTCAAGATAAAAATGCTGTTGGAATCGTGATGAGGTTGCTAAATCGCTGTTGATTGTAAAAAGTTGACCAGATTTTTCCAAAAAAAAAACGTTTCCTAGAATCGATTTCATAACGGATTTCCGGTCGTATCAGCACCTTTTTTTTTTTTTTGTCTAAAACCACTTTTAATGTTATTGTTTAATGATTGATATTACTAAAAATTAACCGTTTCCGCCATATTTTTTCCCCTCTCTTCCTTCGGTTTTCTTTTAAGTCTACGTACGATTTAAAAAAAAAATTTTTGTTTTTAACAAACAACAACAACAAACAACAAACAAGTAATAAACTTTATCGTTTCTCCTTTTCTTCTTCTTCTTTATTTCGTATAAAAAAAATTTTTAATTAAACAAACAATTTTTAAAATTTTTTTGATTTGTTTGTTTGTTTTATGTTTTTTTTCAAGAAAGAGAAAGAGAGAGTGGATGGGGGAAAAGAGAGAGAGAGAAAGCAATATATATATTAAAAATATTTTATTTATTTGTTTTGATTTAAAAAAAAAAAAAAATGATAAAATTTTATTTTTAAAGATCGACGACGATACATTTACTTTTAAAAAAAAATTTAATAAAAATAATATTATTTATTAGTTTTTAATTTAAGAAAAGGAAAAAATTGGGGGGATGTGGAAAGTGGGGGGGGGGGGAAGATGTTTTTAGTAAAAAACTAAAAAAAAAAAAAACAATAAACAAAAAACAAAGTTAAGAAAAAAAAATGAATAAATCAAATAAATAAATAAAATTTTTTGTTATTTTGGGAATAAAAATAAATAAATAAATTTTTTTTTTTACTTTCATAGAGAAAGAAATTGTGAGTGGTAAGAGAGAGAGAGAGTGAGAGAGGGGGGAAAAATTCATAGAATAAAATTATTATTATTATTATTATTATTATTAGTTTTTTTTTCCCAAACGTTTCTCTCGTACTTTTTTTTCTTTCTCTCTCTCTCTCCTTTCACGCACTTTTCTTCCTTAAAAAGATCGAACGAATTGTGAAATGATGATTTTCAAGTTTATGAAAACCGGAAAACTATAAAAATTTATCATCCTCTCTCTCTCTCTCTCTCTTGTTTCCGTCAGGAAAAAAAAAGAAAAACTTTTACTTTATTTATATATATATATTTTACCTTTTCTTTTTTAAACTATTATTATTATTATTATTAATAATTTTTCGTAACGTTTTCAAATTTGTTAAACGTTTAGCCGACATTTAACATGGGTTTTAAGTTATTTACGACTTTTAAATCAACGAAAATAATAATAATAATAATAATGATTTTAAACGATGAGGGGTGGGAAAATTATTATTATTATTATTAAGAAAAATCATTTACGACGATTACGTTTTCATTAAATATATTAAAATAATAATGATAATTTTTTGTTGCGTATGACAAAAAAAAAAAAAATGAAAAAAAGGCGGCATTGATTATTCGTGGCACAAGAAATAAAATTGACAAAAAGCCTGCAGGTGTAGAAAAAAAAAAAAAAAAAGGAAATCTTGTTGTTGTTGTTGTTGTTGTAGGAAAAATGGAAAAAAGAAACTCTATTATTTTTTACTCAAAAGCCAACGCGAATTGAGAAGATTAAGGTTGTGGAAATCTTTGCATAAAAATGAGATTTTTCTCAAGTTGGCTTACGCTCCTGTAGGCAATGTAAGAAAAGAAAAGAAAAAAAACACGAAAACGTTGTCGTCGACGTCATCGTCATCGACGTCATCGCTTTGAAAAATTTTCAATTTGCGTGACGTATTAACAGAAAAAAAAACAGTAAAAAAGTTTTGGAAACGAAATTAGTCCTTTTAAAAATTATTTTAAAAATTTCGTGTCATTAGAATTTAAAATTATTATTATTATTAGTGATAAAGAAAATAAGTGTTTACCTTATACGTTCCTAAATTTTTAACGGAACAAGCTAATTTAACACTCCTTCCGGCAGCAACTGTAACATTTTCAATTTGATCCGTAAATTCTGGATCTTCTTTTGGAACTGAAACGAAAAAGAAAATTTTTATTAATAATAATATTAATTTAGTTATATCGATAATAATAAACCGGATATAAATATAAAAAATGAAGGAAAATTTTTTTAAACTTTTCTTTGACCTACCAATTAAATAATGGATTTTCCATTTTTTTTTTTTTGTGCATTTAAATAATTTTACGACTTTGTGACTACGACTATGTGAAGAAAAATAAAAAATAAAAAAAAATAAAATGATGAAACTCTTTAGTTTGAAATAAATAAATAAATAAAAATATATCTATGGAAAATTCTAGAAAACAAAAGAAGGGATGGGGGGGGGAGAAAAACAAAAAAAAAAGAAAAGTCGTAAAAAAAAATATATATATATAAATTTTTTTTTTTGTTTTTTTTCATATCGGAGATTAGTTTTAAAGAAAATTTCTTTTCCCCCCAGTTAATTTTAATAATAATAATAATAATAATTTTGTTTGTCGTTTGTCGTTTGTGTGTTTGTACGCGCCTAAAAAAAAAAAAATATTTTTTAGTAAGAGAAAAGAGAAAGCAAAAGGGATTGTAAAAGATGTGTAAAATATGTAAAATAAAAGTAAAGTAAAGTAAAATAGTCGTAGTCGCGCCTAAAAATCAACAACGTAATGAACAAACCCTCTGGAGTAAATATTTGTCCTGTAGGAAACTGAGAAAACTAAACTAAAAAAAAAAAAAAAAAAGATTTTTCAATATTTGATTGTCTTTTTCCAGAAAGTTTTTTTTTTTTTCTGTTTTTACCTTGTTGTTTTGTAACCCGTTGTCGTCGTCGTTCGAATGATGATGACTCGAGAGAGAGAGAGAGAGAGAGAGAGAAAAGTAACGAAAAAATCAGTTCGAAACTTTTCCCCCTCCCTTCTCCCTTCCCTTCCTCCCCTTCCTCCTATCCCCTCTCCCATTTTTTTTTGTTTTTATTCTCTTTAGATTTTTATATATAAAAAAATTTTTTATTTTTTTTTTTGTTTTTCACGCCTAAAATGATTTATAAAGTTAAAAAAAAAAAAAAGAAAATATTTTTAAGATGAAAAACAATAACAGAAAAATATTTTCCTCCGGTTTTCTCTTTCTCTCTTTCTCTTTTTTCTGAGGTTTTTTTTTTTTTTAATAAAAAAGAGAGAGAGAGAGAAAGAGAGATGGGAAAAGAAAAGAAAAGTAAATAAAATAAGATAAATATTAATCCGTGAAAAACTACTAAAAAAAAAAAAAAGAAACAAAGACGAAGGATTAACAAGTCGGTGAAAATGACACGTAAAACAAAACAAAACAAAATCAAATTTTTATTTAATAATAATAATAATAATAATAATGATAATAATGATAATAATAATAATAATTTGTTTATATTGTTTGAAAGAAAAAAAAATCAATTTTTCTTTTCAGCTTCCGGTTAAATAATTAAAAAAAAAAAAAAAGTTTTTTTTTTTTTAACCGACTAATTAATTTTTCTTTTTTTTATTACCGTTTTTAATTAATCGCCATTTTGATTTTGTTTCGTTTTTTACCCTTGAAACAATTTTTTTTTATTTATTTTCATCTTTACTTTTGTCGTCCTTCGAAATGTTTACAAAAAAACCGCAACAGCAGGCGATGAGTTGGAATGGGTGGGGAGAAGAGAGAGGAGGAAGGGGAGGAGAAGAAGAAGGAGGAGGAAAAAAAATAATAAAAACCAATATGTTACTCACTAGACTCAATTATTTATTTTTTTTATTTTATTTTATTTTATTTCGACAAGAAGATAAAAGAAATAAATGTCAACATGAAGAATAAGAAGAAGAAGAAGCAGAAGAAAAGAAGAAGATAAAACGTATCACAGAATCTGAAATTAAAATCAGTAAGCAAAAAAAAAAAAGAAAAAAAAAAAAAGAAAATTTAGTCGCAGGTTATCAGGTTTTCTTTTTTTTTTTATATTCGATAAGATTTAATAAAATTCCAAAAAGATTTTCATGATATTTTTCCATGACGTTGTCAATTTTTCTCTCTTTCTGTCTCTTTCTCTCTTTCTCTTTTTTTATTATTATTATTATTTAAATTTTTTTTTGTTTTTAATTTTTCTAAAAAAAAAAAAAAAACCGGAAATGACAAGGGGAAAATTTTTCTCGTTGTGACAACTCAACTTTTTTAAAGGTTTTTTTTTTTTTCGAATTGTAAGTTTCTTGTTTATTAAAAAAATCGGGAAAGCCCCCCCACTCCCCACACCCTCTCTCTCTCTCTCTCTCACATTTTCCATCATATCTCGAGGTTATGTCTCTGTCAAAATAAATGTATTCTGTCCGTCATTTTTATTGCTTTTCTTTTTTTTTTAATCAAAATATCCTCAGACACATGTGTGTGTGTGTTTTAAAAATGAATCTTATCAAAATTTCCTTTTTCTACTTTGGGGTAGAAGTGAGGGGGTGGGGTAGGAGGGAAGGGAGCGATTGATAAGAGAGTGGTAATCGTCAAAAGGTTGATTTTTAAAAATTTTCTACAGTTTTCCAGTCGCGACCGTTAAAATTTTTTTTTTTCCTTTTTAATAACTGTTAAAAATTTGACAAAAAAAAGAAAATTTGTCATTTAAAAGTCACGTGAGGTTCAAAGGTTATTTATTTTTAAATAATAATAATAATAGTGAAAAATTTTCTTAGAAATCGATAAATTTTTTTTATTTTATTTTTTCTCTACGTTTTTTTTCTTTTTTTTTGCTTGCTTCCTCCCTCTTCTTCTTCCTCCCTATTCTTCCTTCCTTTCCTCTTTTCTTAATATTTTTTAATTCCAGACGACGACGATGACGACGATGATGATGATGACGAAGACGAAGACGAAAAAGATTCAAATGAGTGGAAATTTTTTTTTTTTTATTCGGTTGATGATGACGAAATTTCAATTTAGTTAAATTTGTCGAATTCCGTTGAAAATTGAATTAGAATAAATTTAAAAAGGAAAGAAATTTGGTGGAGGTGGTGGTGGTAGTGGTGGGGGTAGGGAATGATAGGAAGAGAAAGTAGTAGTCGTGTTAGGGAATAAAATTTTGTTCCTTTTTTTTCGAGAATTTTTAATCCTTTAAAAAAAAAAAAAAAAAAAGGAAAACTGGCGCCTGGATATCGGTAATTTGGGTTAGTAATTTTCAACTGGAGGGTAAGAAGATGAATGAATGGACGAACGTTTTTTTAAAATTTATGATTTTTCACTTTTCTTCACAAGGGTTGGGGAGGGAGAGGGGAGAAAAGGAAAAGGGAAGGGGGATGTTAAAGAGAATCGGTTTTCAACCGCTTGAAATCTTTTAAAATTTTCTTATCTTTTTTTTTTTTTTTTTATTCCTATCATTTCCTTCTCGAACCTTTTCCTGCCATCCTTTCTCTCTCTCTCTCTTTCTCACTATATATAAATTTTCTTTTTACCTTTATGATTTATACACCTCATTTTCGCCATTTTGATTTTTTTTTTTTATAAAAACATAAACGAATCCACACCCCATCATCATTCAAAAATGTTTTTTTTTATGATGATCAAAACAAACCGTATGCAGGAAAATAATTAATTTACAAATAATAATAATAATAATAATAAACAAAAGAAAGAAAAAAGGGGGAGGGGAAAAGAAGTATACATAGAAAGTTGATGAATTTTTTTTTTTTTGTATAAAAAACAGAAAAAAGGTTCAACGTCACCGCGGCGTGACTTTTTAAAAGAAAAATATTAGAAAAGCTTTCGTATGACAAGGCGTTAATGAGGGGTTTTGATTAAAATCCAAAGCACGTCTCCCTCAACAAATAACATGACAAGACTTTGTTCTTCTATTCGTCTTTGCTATTCTTCTATTTTGTTAAAAACAAGTTTCTCCTCCCCTCCCTCTCCCGCCATCCACCTCCCGCCCCGCACGCCATAATTTCAACCCCGAGTTTCAACTCATTCTACTCGCGAATACGTGAGAACACCTCAGGTTAATTTATAAGTCGCGATCGTGGAAAGGTTGTTTACTCTTCTGCCTGGTGAATAACAAGTCGAAGACCATGGAAAATGCGCTATCACGTCTCTCTACCCCCTCCCTGCCCCTCTTTCCTTCACTCTCTCTCCTTACATCTCTCCTTACCTAAGAGACTAAATATTTTTTCCTTTTTTTTTTTTCCAAAAAAAGCATCAAATAATTTATTTTCAAATTATTCTCCATCTTGAGAACGACAATGATGATGATGAAAATAAAAAAAAACATTTTTTTATGACGTGGTTCGTGCCACGAACAAATTAATTCTTACATTTATTCGTTCGACATTTTTTTTTTTTTAAATCGTTTTAAATTTTTTCCATAATTAAAAAAAAATTTTTTTTAAATTCGTGTCGCGAACGTACGTGGGGGTGATAAGGGAAATGGAGGGAAATTTGTCGCAATAAGTGAACCCTAAAATTCTTCTTCTTAAAACTCTAATTGTAAATCCAAATGAAAAAAAAAAAAAAAGTTAAAACCAACAACCAATGAAAGAGTTTCGAAGAGAATTTAAATACCGTGTAGACGTTATTTAAATCTCATGAGACCGAACCCAAATAATTGTAACCAAAACTTTTGACCCTTAATTTTTAGAAACATTTGGACAATTTTCTCTACTTATACACAATACATACGTTCTTTAAACTTTATCATTATCATTATTATCATTATTATTATTATTATTATTATTATTATTACTGATTTTTTTTTTACCCACACACGTTCTTTCATATTAAATAAAATAAAATATTCGGACACGTGTAAAAATGTAAATTTAATTTTTGTTTCGGGTAAAACGGACGACGAAATGGACGAGATAAAAAAAAGGAAAGGAAAGGAAAAAAAGGGATGAAGTTGGAGGGAAAGGGGAGGGGGAATCGACAAGGAAAAGGAACCGGAAAGAAAAAAATTATATGCAAAATGTTATGTGCAAATTACCAGCCGACGGGTGTACAATTACAAGTTTTTCAACTTTTCCAACAGATTTTCCATAATTTTTCCATTCCTTCTTTTTATCATCATTATCACTATCATCGTTGTGGTTGGTTTTTTTTTTCTTTTAACCTTTTAGAAAAAAATTTTATAAAATTTATTTATTTATTTCTTTATTATTTAATGTAAAATTTATTGTTATTATTGTTGTTATTAATAAAAAAAAAAAAAAACTTTTGAATCGAGGGTAGTAAAAATCAATTGAGGGTAATAAAGAAAAACAAAAAAAAAAAAAAAAGGAGGTGGTGGAAAGAAAAAGAAAAAGAAGGAAAAAAAGCAGAAGAAAAAACAGTTGTAAAAACTTGAGTTTAACCTTTTGTATTTATTGCTGCGGTTTTCAAAAAAAAAAAAAAAAAAAAAAAAAAAAGTTTTCTATATCCGGGAAAGAAAAACGGAAAAAAAAAATTGGCTGGAAAATTATGAAAATAAAAAGATTTAAAAGATCAGAAGAAAAGAGAAACTAATAATAAAAAAAAAAAAAAAAAGTTTTCTTAGCGTCTTCTGCTTTATTTATTTATTTTTCTTTTAATTAGAAAAAAAATAAAAAATTCGCGTTATTTCCATTGTTTGTTGTTTGTCGTTTGTCGTTTGACGTCATCATAAAATAATATTTTAATTAATAACTAATTTTATTATTTTTTAATTACATCAACGAATGAATGAATGAATGAATCGAATTTCATTGTTTTCAATTTTTCTTTTTTTTATTCCTTATTTTTTCCTACGTCTCCCTCCTACCCCCCACCTCCTATCCCCCCGTATCCCCCGATCCCGTTTCGATTCCCTTTTCATTTTTATACATATATATTTCCTCCTCCGTTTTTAACTCCTTCCTGTGCAACATTTGTTGTTGTTTGTTCGCTCAGATAAATATTCCAATGAAAATCACATGCGGATTTTTATTTTTTTCTGTGTTTGCGTGCGTGCGTGCGTGAGTGCGTGAGTGAGTGCGTGCGTGCGTGCGTGCGTGCGTGTGTGTGTTTTGAATTTTTTTTTCTCTTCCCCCTTAACCGTATTTTGATTTTGATTCTTTTTTATCATTTGCCACGGGTGTCGGTTGATTGTTTTTTTTTTTTTTTGTGTGTAAGCAGGAGCGGATTAAAATTTTTCTCTCTGTTACGGGAGATTAAATACGGGATTTTTCGTTTATTTTTTTTTCTATTTATTTATTATTATTATTATTATTATTATTATTATTATTATTATTATTATTATTACGGTTTCCCTTATATCGATTTGATTTTAATATTAAAAAAAAAAAAAAAGGAAAAAAAAAATGCGCGTGTGTTTGATATAATAACAATATATTCGTATTAAAAAAAAATTTTTCGAATGGTAAGGGAAAAGGGGACGCGGTGGTGGTGGTGATGGTGGTGGGGGGAAGAAAGGAAAGAAAGTCAAGATGAATCAGAAAGAAAAAAAATTTTGAAAATTCTTTCCGCGGACCTTGTCGCGTATGAATAATAAGGGAATGGAAGTAAAGATCTGAATATTAAGTTTTTGAAGCAACATTGAATCTCTTCATAAATCTTTTATCGTTTGACATTCACCTCTCTCACTCTCTCTCTTCCCCCTTCCCCTTGCCCCCCCGACTCCCCGTATAAAGTAAAATCATTCTTTTCTATTTTTTTTTTCTTATCCTTTTTGACATTTAAGTGTTACAGATTTAAAAAAAAATTGTTGTTAACGTTAAACAGATTTTAAACAGTTATAAACTTTTAAATCTCGTAAAAAAAAAAGAAAAATCAAGTTTTATGTTGTTATTAAAATTTAAAAAAAAAATTATGTTAGAAAACGAGAGGGGGACGAGGGGGGAGGGTGGTGGTAGTGAAAGGGAGGGGTAGGGGAAAACGTGAAAAATTTGATGTTAAAAGTTTTTTTTTTTTTTTTTTTTGGAATTATAGGGCAAGAAACATCAAAAAGAAAAAAAAAGCTTTTTTTTGAAGCTTTTCCTCTTTTTGTTTAAAAAAAAAAGAAAAGAATAGAAATAAGAGGAGTTTTCTTTTGAAAGAAAATATCACGATGATGATGATGATGATGATGAAGTTTTTAAAAAACTTTATTTTATTATTATTATTATTATTATTTTAAATGCTCTTTTATTTATTTAAACATTTTTTTTTTAATTATTTAAATAAAATCGTATGAATTTAATTCATCCAACAATTCGTGTCGTCGTCTTATTTTTTTTTTTTATTAATTATTTATTCTCCTTATTTTTCGTTTGTTTGTTTGTTTGTTTGTTTCCTACAACTCCACATTGTTGTTGTTGTTGTTAAACCTTTTTTATCTTTTTTTTTTTTGGTCAGAAAGAAAGAAAAAAAAAAGAGGAAATTTATGTGAAACGCATTCTCACGTTACTACGTGAATATTTTCATTTTTCTCTCTCTCACTCTCTCTCTTTCTCTCTTTTAACTTTCTTTTACTTTTTCCGGTTTATCTTTTTTTTTTGAAACTTTGAATCTCAATCAAAATCTCGGCGGCACGTGGACGGAAAAGTCAAACACATATAATTGAGTTTTTTTTTTTATTCTCAAGGGATCCCCACAGCATCCACCATTCACCATCACCATCAACTTGATCGTTAATACCTAAACCTAACATTTTATCATTATTATTATTTTAAAAAACTACGGTTAAGGTTCATTTTTTTAATCTTTAAATTTGATGCAAATGAACACGTGCGTGCGTGCGTGGGTGGGTGAGAGAGAGAGAGAGAGAGATAGATACTTGCGGTCGGTTATACCTAAGTTATACTCTTAATCTTTTTCATTGCTTTTGCCTACGGAATATCCTTTTTAGATAATGTCTATGATAAGAAAGAAAAAGAAAGAAAAAAAAAAGGAAGGAAGGAAAAGGAAGGAAGAGGATCAATTCTGCTTGTTATTCTTCTCGTGAATACAATAAAATATATAAAATGTTATTTTAGAGTTTTTGCATGTGAGAGACCTAATCGTAATAAAAAGTAATAAAATCACCATTTTTTCCCTTTTTTTTTATGGATAATAATGATAATATAGTAAAAAAAAAAAAAAAACTGTACCGAAATTAAATTTCTCATTTATTTTATTATTATTATTATTATTATGGGGAATACAAAAAATTTTATTTTTATTTGTCTGTTATCCCACGCTTTTTCCCCAATAATTTCATAGGAAAAAAATTAAGATTTGAAAATAATAATAATAGTTTGAAAACTATGATGATGATTGGATGAAGTGGTGGTGGTGATGGTGATGGTGGTGGTCGTGGGGGTTGTTGTGGTGGTGGGGGTTGTTGTGGTGGTGTTAGGGGTATTAATATACGATTATAAAAAATAAAAAAATCCTTTTCAATATTCCTTCCAAGAGTTTTTTTTTTATCATTTTCTCTCTTCCACCATTATGATATTCAAAAGTATAAATTTTGATAACTGTAACATGTGGTTTAAATTGTTTTAAAAATTTACGTGAGATAAATGAAAATGACCGATAAGAAACCTCCCCCCAAAAAAAAAAAAATGCATTTTCCGTTTTTTTTTTTTTTTCATATCGGAAAATTTATTTATTTTTCCTCGTGCATTATTATTACCGATTTTCTTTCCACCCCCCCCCCCTCGGTAACGAAATTAATAAAATTTAATATGTATTATTTTCATATTTTCATTTTTTTTTTTTTTTTGCAGGTAAAATTGAAAACGTGTTTACGTGTTGTTATTATTATTACACGTGGAATAAAAAAAAAAAAATATTTAATTTGTGTCGGTGACGTTTAATTTTATAAATATATATAAAAAAAAAAAAATGGAAAAAAAGGAAAAAAAATGGAAAAAAGGAAAAAAGGAAGGAAGGAAGGAAAAGTAAAGAGTGTTTAAAAACCCTGCAGGGTCGAAAAAGGTAGGCAAAAAAAAAAAAAAATGCTGTAGGAATTAAAGAAGGTAAAAAAAAAAAATATGGTGGTTGCTTTTAGCCGCGAGGGGGGAGGGGAGGGAAAAGGAGAGAAAAAAATTTTTTTAAATCTCTTTTTTCGGGGGGGGGGGGAAGGGAAATATAAATGTCGATCAATATTTTATACTAAATATTGATAAGATAAGAAAAGATCAGTAAAAACAAGCCAAAAAAAATTTTTTTTTATTTTTTAACGTTCAAATCATTCGGATAGGGGGGGGGAATACGACAAACGATGACGTCACGAAATGAAATCACGTGGTATTTAAAAAAAAAATTCATTTGATAATTTCTTTTTTGGTATAATTAAAAAATTTTTTTTCTGTTAAACGCGTCGTGAAATTTAATTCGTATGTGTGAAAATGTATGACGTCATATCCGACTATTAACGTGTGTGAAAAAGGAAAATTTTTTTTTTTTTGTGTTTTACGTATATTCCGTAAATTTATAAGATTCACAATCTGACACAATACTCTGTGAAATACGTCCTTAAGGTCAAGGGTCAACATTCAACCTGGCAAATTTTGTCTTTTCTGATTGATGTATGGAATACTATGGAGGTACATTTATCACGTCAGATTTTTCCTTTTTTTTTTCAACATGGCGATGTTTTTTTTTTTCTTACTCCTTTTATTATTTTATTTATTCAAATATGAATTTCTTTTTTAAAGAAATAGGAGGAGGAGAGAGGAGGGAAGGGTAGTTAATTTTTATCACAATAAATTATAATAAGTTAATTAAATGTTTTTAATAATCCGACGACAACGATAAATAATACTAAGATTTAAACCTTTTCTCTTAATTATTATTATTATCACCTATTCTTTTTAAGAAAATTACAATTAAAATTTTCTCTCGCAAGATTTACCTTTGAACGACACACACACTCACAAATTTTTTTTTTTTTTTTTTTTTTTTACAATAATAAAAAAAGATGGAGGAGGAAAACAAGTGAAAAATTAAAAAAAGATCATCGGACTGGTCGTCGTTGTTGTCGTCGTCGTCGGTCGTCATCCTCCGGCGGTTTACCACCTTTAGTGTCATTCGTGTATGGGTTTTAATTAAGGACCTTTTATGCTTTCATCATCTCCTCCCCTACCCTCTCCTTCACATCTCTCTCTCTCTTTTCATTCATCCCCTCCCTCTCTACCCTCTCTCCTTTCATTTTATAACTCGTCACTTTCCCTTACTCCGGCAATGAATAATAAACCAGCTTTACAAGTTTCCCATTCACTTTTGCTTGGACGCATT
Organism: Pediculus humanus corporis; assembly: GCF_000006295.1. Lineage (NCBI taxonomy): Eukaryota > Metazoa > Arthropoda > Insecta > Psocodea > Pediculidae > Pediculus > Pediculus humanus. The sequence goes on along the minus strand of NW_002987179.1, from coordinate 42,226 downwards.
GTCTCGCTTTGATTTTTTATTTCTACCTGGAAGCTAAATATTCTCTTTTTCCTGTCCTTTTTTTGTCCTCTTCCTTTCTACGGTTTTTTTCGATTTGAAAACCTTTGCGTTAAATTTAAAAAAATGATAAAAAAGAGAGAGAGAGATAGAGAAAGGTTAGGTAGGTGGGAAGGTAGGGAGGGAGAGTTAAGAACCTTTTATTTAATTTTTATCATAATTAATTAATTTGATTTCCCCCAAAAAAAAAAAAAAAAGAAAACCTGTTTTTAAATTAATTAATCTCGTTAAATTATTTGACGTCATAATTGGTATTATTATCATTATCATTATCATTATTATTATTTCTTTTGCATAATTTTTTTTTATGTAATTAAATTTTTGGCATCGTGTCCGTTAAAAAAAAAAATTAAAAAAAATTTGTGAATTTCCGCCATTTTTTTTTTTATTATAAAAATTTTTTTATAGTTTGGATACTCATAATAATAATAATAATAATTGAATATTATTTGTTTTGACAGCGTAAAAAAAAAAAACAAGTAAATACCGTCTGACGTCATCGTCGTCGGAGTCCTGGAATTTAAAAGAAAAACCGATTTGTGGTGGATTTTTTTTTAATAGAAAATTTTCAAGGAATGGAAAGTTATAAAACATATTCAGGTATTCGTACCTGAATAATGGAAATGAAATGGAAAAAAGGGTGCCGGAAAAATTTATCACGACAACAAATACAAAGGTAAATACCCAAATAATAATAATAATTTTTGTTGGAATGTGTGATATTTTTGTTAAACAATCACGGAATGTTCTGGAACGTGAATGTAAGCGAGATTTTTTTTTTTTTTTTGGTGCAATACGTTAAAATAATTACTTTGAAATATTTTAAACAAATGAAACGTCATCATCATCATCATCATCATCATCATCATCATCATCATCATCATCATATTTTTGGGCGTGTATCACCACGAACCACCGAAATTATAAAAAAATTTTTTAATTTACGACGACCATCAATTATTTTATAAAATGATACATATATTAAAAAATTAATTTTTTTTTTTTAATTATCATGAAAATCATCGCATTTTCAACAACGTTTAAAAAAAAAGACAAATTTCCCCGCCGCCTCCTCCCTCCCCACCACCACTACCACCCCCCCGTTTAGGTGCAATTTTCATTTGTTTAATAATGATAATAATAACAAATTATGAAAAATCCGATGTGAAAAACGTTTGCGAGGTTGATTTTTACAATTAAATTTTTTTTTTACATCCCGTGCAAGAATGACGTCGTCGTCGTTACGTCATCATCACCATCGTCACCATCACCACCACCATAATCATCATCATCATTATCACGCTCGGTGAAACGAAATTTTTTTTTTTTTTTTCCTAATATTAAATTCTCTTTACGCTAAAGAAAATTTCCTGTTTTTTTTTTTTTTTTTTTTTTGTGAAACGTCGACAAAAATTTTCCAACAACTAAGGTTTCTCTCTCTCTCTCTCTCTTTCCATTTTTTAATAATAATAAAACATTTTTCCAGAAAGGTTAAAGGTTAAACGTATGTATAATTTTTTTCTTTTTTTTTTCTGACCGAATCCTTTTTAATTAGTTTGTAAAAAGCCCCCCCGAAAAAAAAAAAAAATTAATTAAAAAAAAAAAAAAAAAAAAGGAAATTTTCTTTTTCGCGCGCGTTCCGATGATGATGATGATGATAATGATGATACAAGCATTTAAACTTTTTTTTATTTTAACGAAAATTATTATTATTATTATTATTTAATAATAATAATAATAAATATTTATTTATTTAATGACGATAATAATAAAATTCAAAACAGGAAGAGGAGCAAACATTAATTTTCCACGGTTCTTCGCTCTTTGACACTATTCTTTTTGCTGCTGTTATTATTATCATCATCATTATCATTATTATTATTATTATTATTATTATTATTATTATTATAGATAAAATCCAAATAAGTTTGTATTCCCACCGAGTACACGATGTAAAACATGGCCTAAAACGATCAATCAACCAGAAAGCTTTGTGTCGTCTTCACTCCATCTTTCTATGACTTTCATCTTTTTCCTTTTTTTTTTTCCTTTTTTTTTCTTCCTTTTTTTTCTCTCTTTTTTTCCCTCTTTTTCCCTCTTTTTCCCTCTTTTTTCCTTTTTCTTTCTTTCTTTCTTTCTTTCTTTCTTTTTTTTTACTGACTTTATTTTTTGATTAAAAACGGGTTGGATGGAAGTGTCATGCCTTTGACATTTTTTCACTTTCTTTCACTTTCATTTATTTCCACATCTTTCTTCTTCCTTTCTCTCTCTCTCTCTCTCTCTCTCTCTTTTTCTCATTTTGGAAACTTTTCAAACACCTGTAAACGCTTAAATATTAAATTTAATGTCAGTTCTGGCAGGTACTTTGTTTTTTTTTTTTTTTAATATTTATTTATTTATTTATTTATTTCGCTTATTTTTTAAAGTCTTAATATTATTATTATTATTATTATCACCATTATAACGATTCTCTTACTATTATTATTATTATTCTTCTACTTTTTTCTTTTTATTTTTCACTTTTTTTTACGTAATTTTAACGTTTTTATGCTTCTCGGTCTCTCTTTTCAACATCAATTTCTTTTTACAAATGAATACTTTCTGCCATGTTTGTTATTATCATTATTATCGATCGTTATAAATTTGGGTTTAATAACATTAAATAAAAAAAATTTTAATAATAATAATAATAATAATAATAATAATAATAATAATAAATTTAAAAATTGTCAGAGTCACATTTTGAAGGAAAAAAAAAAAAACAAAAAGTTTTTAAAAAAATAATAATAATAATTTTGGTGGGTGGGGGTGGGGGTGGGGTTAGAAAAAAAAGAATAATGATAATAATAATAATAAACAGGAAAGAAAATAATAGAAATTTATTTTTATTTTTTACGAGAGAGAGAGAGAGAGAGGGAGAGGGAGAAATGACTTTAAAAGAAAAAAAATAATAACGGTTAATGGTCATAATTAATTTTTTTTTTTTTTAAACAAACAAACAAACAAAAGGAAAAAGTGTAAAAGCACATACAAACAAACAGTTGTTTTATTATGTTTTAAAGAAAAAAAGAATCCGGAGGAAAAAATCATAACAAACAGAAGAAGAGCAGCAATAGTTGAGAAGAGAGGAACTTTTGAGCAATTTCAATTATGCAAATTCCCTTTTCTCTCATTCTTTTTCTACATCCGCCGCTGCTGCCTCCGCTTCTTCTGCTTCTGCTGCCTTCGCCGTCACCACCGCCTTTTCAAAGGTTGTTTTCTTTGTTAAAAGTCAAAGGGGTGAGTTTTTTTTTTTTTTTAACTAAAGAAAGAAGCTTCAAGAACGAATAAGAAAGGATGAGAACGTAGTTGGGGTAACGTACTTTTTCTTTTTTTTCTTGCTATGGAAAAACCCAAGACAGGGCAAAAAGGAAGAAGAATGAGAAAAGCTTCTAACAAAGTGTTAACAAACTTTTCTCTCCCGTTTCCTTTCTTTCTTTCTTCCTTTCTTCTTTCTTCTCTACCATCATCATCATCGTCATTCTGTTGTGCCCTTTCTTCTTGTTTTTGAATTTACAATTTAAAAACCATAACAAATCGCGTTTTAATCATTTCAATTCCCTTAAAATGATATACAATTCGAATCTATATTTTAATGAATGAATGAATGAATGAATGAATGAATGGTCAGAATTTTCGTAATTCTGTATAATGCGTTTGTGTGTCGGTAATCGCGTAATAATGAATGAAAGAAGAAAATTTCGTAGAAATGCAACCATATTGTGTGTTGCATTAAAAATCATTTACATAAAAATGTTTTCATTTACATAAACACGGATCACAATAAATCATTTTCAAACTTGGGGGTACGGACTCTTATGTGTTTTCTCTCTCTCCCCCCTCCTCTTTTTCCTACACCCCCTCCCTCCCCCCTCACTCACTCACGCACAACAAAACACACATTCACACGCGCACAATCCCTTTCTCTTTCCCTTGTCGCGTTATTTTAAATGACAAAAACACAACAAAATCGATTTGCTCATTAAAATGTAAACTACACACACACACGCACACGCACGCACACACGCACACACTATTACGGTTTCCCTTTTTTGTTCATCATCATCATTTACCCCACCATCGAAAATTAAATAAAATTAAAAAGTTGTTTATGTTGTACAAAAAAAAAATTAAAAAAACAGGTACGAGAACGTTCGATATACTTGAATTTATGTTTTTGTGTAGGGGGGTTATCACGAAATTTATTCCCCCCCCCCCATTTTTTTTTTTAATCCGACATTTTGTTATCTATCTATCTATGTATTTAATATGAATTTGAAGTTTTTTTTTTTTTTTATGTTTGAAACATATTGTTGTAATTGCTATAAAAACTTTTTTCTTTAAACCAACAATAATCTTGTTTGAATTAATTTTTTTTTTTGTATTATTATTATTATTATTATTATTATTATAAAATTATTTAATTTAAATTCTAAAAAGGAGATGGAGGGGGTGTGAGGAGTTGTGGGGAGGGGGAAGAAAAGAAAAGAAGGGAAAAGTTCGTTTTTAAGAGTTGAAAAAAAGGAAGAGGGGAGAGGGGAGAAGGGGGAAATAAGGGGAAAATTCGAGTTGTTTTTTTTTATTATTATTATTTGAATCAAATTTTTTACATGACGTAAATAAATAAAAATTTTTATGTATTAATTTATGTACATAATAAGAAAATTAAATTTTTTCGTTTGTTTGTTTGTTCTGTGGAATTTTTTTTTTTTTTTTGTCGTCGCCGGTTGTAACAATTTATTTTAACTTAAAAAAAAGAAAAGCGGAAATTATTTTCAGTTTCCTTTTTTTTTTTTTTTTTTAAATTGCATTAAATTTTTAAAGGGAAGAAAAGAAAAGGAAAGGAAAAAAAAAATTTAGCGGAAAAGAGTGATGTGATGTTATTAAGACGTCACTAAAGAATTTCAACGCCTTAAAACCTGAATTAAAAAAAAAAAAAAGAAAATGGGGAGACGGTAGGGGAGGGGAGGGGGGAAATGAGAGTGTTTGTGTGTGTGTGTGTTTGTGAATGGGAGGGAAAGAAAAAAAAAAGAAAATAAAAAGAATTTTTTTTTTTTTTTAAATGTTTTGGCGCGCGGTTCAAGCACACACTTTATTAATTTCCGGTCTGTTGAGTTGGAACTATAAAATTTAAATTGAGTTTCCGGTTATACAAAGCTTTAAAGAGAGAGAGAGAGAGAGAGAGAGAGAAAGGGAAAAAAATTAAACAAACAATTTTTTTTTTTTTGACGCCATAAAAAAAAAATTTTTTCACACGAAAATTTAATAACCTTTTAACGGAGTCAATGATTTAAAATTATTAATTTTTTTTTCTCTTCGTGAAAATCCTCCCCCCCCCCACAAAAAAACCCCCAAAACAAATATAAAAAAAATCAAGAAAATAAATAAAACGTAAAAACACGCTCGCACACACACACAAAAATTTTATTTTAATTCATTTAATTTATTTTTCAATAACTAATAAAACTTTTTCGAAAACCTTTTCTAACAAATTTAATAATAATAATAATAAAATTGAATTTTACCGTAAAAATTTATACTCGAATGACCCTCCCCTCCCCTCCCCCTCCAAAAAAAAAAAAAATTTTTAACGTGTTTTAAATCGCGTCGTAAAAAATTTTCCGGGTAAATTTTCTTTTTTTAAGTGAAAACTCGAAGAGTTAAATGACCGATTCGATCCTTTTATTATCATTATCATCATCATCATTATTATTATTGTTTACTACGTAATCATCTCTCCGGTTATAATAATAATAATAATAATTTTTTAAATTCATGACGTTGAAATTTTATTTTTTATTTTTTCATTCAATTATGACGTGGCAAAAAAAAAAAGTTTTTCCAAAAAAAAAAATTTGTTCGTAAGTTATTATTATTATCATCATTATCATTATCATTATTATTTGGAATAAATAAGTAATAAACGATAAAATTTTCAACGAGTTTTCAAAAGGATGGATGGATTATAAATAGATAAATAAATAAATAAATGGCGGTTAATAAATGCGGTTTTTTCTTTCTCCTTCTTACTCCCTAACCATCTGTCGCGTTGAGGGGGCGAGGGGGAGGCTTAACAAGGGTGACGGACAAATCCGATTAATGTGACCAAATGTTTCCTTTATTTCTGCCACGTTCTCTCTCCCTTTCCCCCTCCTTTCCCTCCTTTCTCTCCTTCCCTCTGTATCAGATTTCATAAAAGAAAATTTGTTTCGTTTACCTATTAATTATTATTATTATTATTACTACGTTTCGATTTGATCCCGACTTAATTAACATAAAAGTAATTTTTTATATATATATATATAAATTTAATTTATTTAAATTAAAAATAATAATAATAATAATAATAATGATTTTTTTTTTTTGTGAAAATCCATTATTATGGTTTTCCTCCCTATTTTTCCAATTCGATAACCGATGATAATGATGATGATAGTAAGATAAAAAATGTCGTGGGATTAAGAATAGAGTAACAAAGGGAAGATGTGTGTATATGTATATATGGGAAAACGAACGTAATTACATTTTATATTCTGGTCTCTTTCGATAAAGTTTTTTCTTTTTTTTTTATTAGGGTTGAATTTGTTGGCTCGAAATTTTCAAACTGTTTTTATTATTCTAAAATGATTATCATTATCATTTTCATTCAATCCCAAGATTTTTCTGGGCTTTAAAAAAAAATCCAGAGATAATATTTGTGTGTGTTTGTAGTGAATGAAATAGGGATGGATGGATTGACGACAACAACGTCGTCTGCTTCTTCTTCTGCTTCTGCTTCTGCTGCTGCCACTGTGATTCACAACAAATCGTGTTAACTATTTCTTTCATTATCCATTTTTTTTTTTTTTTTATTCTCGATTTTTTCCCCCATTCGAGAGATTTTTTTTTTTTTTAATCAACTCGTTCACTTAAACAACCTGAGGGCTCCTTACTTTATCATTTCTCTCTCTCTCTTTCTCTCTGTCTCTTTCTCTCTGTCTCTCTTTCTCTCTCGTTAAAAAAAAATTAATAATGCAAAAAAAAAAAAACTTTTTTTTTTTTTTTAATTAGTTAAACAATTTTATTTAAAACGGAATTTAAATTTAAAAAAAAAAAAAAAATGTTATGATGATAAAAAAAAAAATAATTTTAACAGCACTCTAAAAGTCTATTCGGAAGAAGGAAGGGAGAAAGAGGGGTGGTAGGGGAGGTGGGGGGTGAGAGGGAGAAAAAAAGAATACAAAACCTATTGAAAATAATAAAATAAGACATAGTTAAAGTACATTTAAAAGACAAATGAACTTAATATGGATAACAAGACGACGAAAAAAAAAAAGAAAAACGGTTAAAGTGAGGATAGGAAAAAAACGAGGGAAAAGTTTTTTTTTTTTTTTCTTTAACCACGACGACTTAAACTTTTTTTTTTTTTTTTATGGGAAGGAAGTCAAAGTTTGAAACTTGTATAAATTATTAACGAAAGAAAAGAAAAGAAAAAAAAAACTGAAAATTCACTGAATGTAAAAAAAAAAAAGGAAAAGAAGGGAAGTTTAAAAAAAAGGATTTGGGGAAGAAACAACCACGACTCCATTTTTTTTTTATTAACAACATATAAATAAATTTGTGAAAAAAAAAATAATTAAACAAATAAATGCAATTCGGTAGGTTTTGTAATTTTTATAAAAAAAAATTAACGAGTTTTCCGAAAGAAAATCCCAAAAGGAAATTTTCCTCCTTATTTTCCCTTCTTATTTTTTGCAATTAAATTTCCATTTAATTTTTTTTATGATTTAATAACCGAAAAAAAAATTTCTTTCATTTTCGGTTTCCCCTCCCCTCGTTTCCCCATTCCTTCCTCCCTCTTCCCATTCCCCCCATCAAAATTTTCCACGACAGCTTTTTGCCCATTTTTTTCTTTTTGAATAATAAATAATTATTTTTTCCGGAAAGAAAAATTCGAAAAATAAAAAAAACTTTTTTTTTTTTTTTCTTTTTCTTTCTTTTTCGGTCACAGGTTTTGACTTTCTTTGTATTCCCAACAAACAACAAAAACTTTTCTCGTATGAAAATAACAAACAAAAGATAATAATAATAATAATTTGGTTTGGGAAAAAAAAAAGATTTTCTAGTGAGATGATTTGAGTTAGCAAGAAAATAATAATAATAATTTCTTTTGTTATTTTCGTGTGATTAACGAATGTGGAATCATAATGATGATGATGATGATATTTCATTTTTAACCTTTTTTTCTAAAAGATTAATAAGAAAAGGTCAATTAACCTTTAACCTTTGAATTAATTCTAAAATGATTTATGAATGGTTTTGTGTTAGTGTAGTAGTAATACTCGTATACATTCATACACGGTTAAAACCTTAAAAGGTTCTCGATTTGAAGGTGTTGTCGTAAAAAAAAAAAAAAAAGGTATAAATTAGTTATTATTGAACAAACTACTCTCCTTTCTCTCGAACGAGAACTCCCCATTTTCAGATTAGCTTTTATTTTCATTCATTTACCTTGGGGCCAAATAAACTTTGAATACGAAAACAGATGAATTCCTATAGGCGTCGAATCCCTACCCCCCAACTTTGAATTACGTTTTAAATTAGATCGAATTCGATTAAATTACCTTGCTTTGTACCACACCACGTGATAGAAAAAAAACCTTTTCCTCTTCTACCCCCTTCCCCTCTCCTCCACTCCCTTTATTCCATCCTTCTTTTTCTTCTTTTTGTTACGTTTCGGTTTAAAAAAGGGAAAAAATCTCATTTTTAACGATGATGATGATGATTTTCACCTGGTTTTTCTTTTTCCACTACCTTTTTTAAAAGGTCCTCCTGCTTTATATATAATATTTTTCCGCAAAAAAAATTTTTAAGTGAATAAGGATTGTTTAAAAAATCCTCGAGGGTATAAAAAGGATCAACCGAAAACTGTGCGTGTGTGTGCGTGTGCGCGCGTGTATATAAAAAACGAGACAAATAATAACTGAAAATTTGTGTATTCAACTCTCGTACTCACGTAATTTTTTTTTTTTTTTAAACTTTCTCAACCTTTTCTCTCTCTTTCTCTCTTTCAAAAAAAAGAAAGTCTTTCTTTTACTTTCTAATTTATTTTATTTTTTATTCTATTGACCCGACTATGTAAAAAAAAAATTAACACACGTGGACAATGTAAAATTCAATTTAAAAAAAAAAAAATTAATTTTTAATAATTTTAATAATAATAATAATTAAAAAGAGGGGAAAATCTTGAGGGGGAAAGAGTGAGAGAGAGAGAGAAATAATTTAAAAAATGGATATCGTTTTTTTTTACAAGCGATGATTTCAATTTTATTGATGGACGTAATTTATTATATATTTCTCATACTCAACGTTATCATGTATAAAATGCATATTCCTAATGGTGGATAACAACAACAAAAAAATCATCCCTTAAATTACGTATTAATAAATTACAAAACATTTTTTTTTTTTCTCATTCGAATCGTTAACGAGAAATCGATATCTCGAAATATCGATCGATAATATAAAATACATATATATTTACGTGTAACAAACACTTTTGTTTACCGTAGGAAAATTATTATCATTTAGATAAATAAAGTTGGCAAACCTGTTTTGAAAAGGGATATTAACAAAAAAGACATGTATAAAAAAATTAAGGTTCCTCTTCACGTTTAACCAAATTTTCCTTTTTTTTTTAAAAAAAAAATTCCCTTTGGGGGTTCGTTCGTTCGTTCGTCAGAAATAGAATTTACATAAAGGGGTGAAAAAGAAAAAGAGGAAGTGGGGGGAGAGGGGTAACGCACGTAAGACAAAAAAAACTTTTTGGTCGAACGCTTAGTTAAAATTTTTTTTTAATTTTATTTACGCACGTTTTGAGTTAAATTTAATTTTACATATTAAAATATATTGTACAGGTACGAATAAAAAAAAAAAAAAAAAAGGAAAATTTACGGAAAAACCCGAAGTTTTCGTCGGGATTTTCCGACGTTTAAAAGATTCGACGAGTTTATTTTTTTTTTAATAAATAAATAAAAATTTTTTTTTTTTAATGTTGGACTCGTTTTAATTTTAAAAAAAAGGGGAGGATGAGAGGCGTGGAGTGGGGTGGGGAGGGGGTGGGATGAAAAGGTACGCTAAACAAAGGTTAAAAACCTTTTTTTTTTTTTACCTTTGAACTAAAGATGAAGAAGAACTTTGATAAAGAATTTTCTTTTTTCTTCTTTTTCTTCGTCTACCTTCCAGCCTTCATTTTCATTGAACGTTAAAAAAAAAAAAATTTTCTTCTGCTTCTTCTTCTTCTTTTTTAAATTATATCGAGTTTAAATCAAAAAACTTTTTTTTTTTTTTTTTTAGGATTTCTTATTCGGAAAGGTTAGCAGGAGGAAGGGAAAAAAAACTTTTTGATTATATTTTTTTTACTAACCTTTTAAATATTTAATTTTTATTTAATATTAAAAAAAAACTCCCGACATTAATAATAATTTATTAACGTTAAAGGTTTATTTGCGTTAATTATATATATATATATATATATATATATATATATATATATATATATACGAGTTAAATTAATAATAATAATAAACTCTTCAATCTTGAGGCGGGTGTAGTAGTTATAATGTCGGCGGTGGTGGTGGTGGCGGTGGTGATGGGCATAGCGGAGGCAGTGGCAAAAATTTTTTTTTAATTAAAAAAAAAAATTAAACTTAAGGCAATGAAAAGCACAAATATGAACTCCGACATTTGAATGAGTGAGAGAGAGAGAGAGAGAGAAAAAATTTTCATTTCTAATATTTTTCCTTTAAATTTTTCCTTTTTTTCCTTTTTTATCATTTATTTCATCTTTCGTCATTTTAATTTTATTTCACCTTTTTCTTTTTTTTCTTTCCCTTCCCCCCATTTACTTTTAAATATTATTTCAACCGTTTTATTTCCCACCGAATAAACTTTTTGCCTTTTTCAAGTGTTTTTAAAAACCGTTAAAAACAACATCATCATCATCATCATTATTATTATTTTCTTTTTTTTTTTTTATTATGTTAATGCCACGTTTTCTATTCTTTCTATATATTTTTTTTTCATCATTGAATAAATACAAAATTTTAAATTTCGATACACGTGTAAATTTAAAATAATAATAATAATAATAATAATAATAATAATATAAACCTGTGTGTGTATATCGATTTAAAAAAAAAAAAAAAAATCTATGGAAATTCAAAGGAAATGAAAAAAGGAAAAAATAAGAAGTTGAAACCATTTTGATGACCTTTTTAATAATATCTTATCCGTTATAAGGAAAATTTCCATAATTTTATTTTATTTGAAATATTTCATTTATTTAAATAAAATAAAAATTAAATTCCAATTCTTTGGATGATGGTTGGTTAAAAAAAGACTTTCCCGATATTTTTTTGGGGGGGCGGAAGGAAAATAAGAGGGAGAGGGAAAACTCTCTCTTCGTAATTTCGTTTGAAAATTCGACATTTTTTTTCTTTTTCTTACCTCCCGGTATAAATCATTTTTCTACGAGTTTCGAATTTTTTATTTTTATTTTATTTCCCTCCCCCCTCTCTCTCTGACCGTTGTTTTAAAGTTAAAGAAATTCGTGTGTGTTTGGGAGGTGAGGGTGAGGGTGGGTGCGTAAGTACGCGTGAACCCACATTTCGAAAGGTTAAATCCGATAAAAAGGTGGACGACAATTATGAACCGTGTAATTTTTAAAATTGTATTGAAAACCTTTTAATTAAAAAGGAAAAAAGGTGAATATAAAGAATTTATGTTATGAACGCCTTACCTGCGGAAATCGGGGGAGGAGGAGGGGGTGGGGCGGAAAGGTGACGGGGGAGCGGGGGAACGGGTGGGGGAAAGGAAAAAAGGTTGTTGAATTTATTATTATTAACCAAATTTTGTTAGAAAATTAAATTCGTATGAAACATAAATTTTATCATCATCATCATTATTCTTATTATTATTGAAAATATTTAAATTAATAATAATAATAATAATAAAAAGTTTTAGATGTGTTGTTTTTTTTTCTTTTGACACGTCGTTTGTCGGTTCCTTTTTTTTTCTATCGTCACGATTGTGTTTCCTTTTTTTTTTTAACATTCAATTTTTCCCGCCTTTTTTTTTAGATTTATAATTTCCGTATAATGGCTCCATTGTTGTTGTTTCGTTTTCCGTAAATTTTCATTTCCGGTTTTTCTTTTTTTAAATATAATTTTATTATTATTATTATTATTTTATTTATTCTTAATTTAGTTTTTATTTTTATTTTGTGGTTATTTAGTCAAATCACGTTTTTCTTTTTATTGTTTACGTCGACAGAAAACAAACAATTCGAAAAAATATTAATAATAATAATAATGATACTAATAATAATAATAATAATAATAATAATAATAATAATAATAATAATAATAATAATAATATATAATAAAATCGTAACGGATTTTTAACGAATTTAGGTTATGTTTTGTAAGAAAAATTTTTTTTTGTTATTTTTAATAAATTTTTAATAAAAAAAAAAAAAAATAGAGTTTAATAAATCTATTTTTTTTACTGGAGCTGGAGTCTGAGAGGAAGAGAGAGAAAGAGAGAGAGAAAGGGGGGAGGAAAATTCAACGTAATATCATTCTGAAAAATATTTTTTTTTTTTTTTTTAAATTATTATTTTTAAAGAAAATGAATGCACTGAACGCAGCAGATGGAACATGTTTTAGTCAGAATAAAAAAAAAAAAAGTGGCAGTAGAAAAGTAGGGAGACGCGTGAGAATTCCAAAAAAAAAAAAAACGAATTTCAAAATTCCTTTTTTTTTCCTTTTTTCTTCCTTTTTCCCAAAGGTAAAAAATATTTGACAAAATTGTATGCAAGTTTAAACAATCCACCGCTATTTATTATTATTATTATTATTATCATTATTATTATTATTAATAAAAAATAAAATTATCGATTTTATTAAAAATTTTCCATGGATTTGCATAGGTTTAATGATTTTCCAAAAAATATCTCACTCGCAAATGATTTTCTTTTCTTAATTACGACAATTAAATTTTATTATTAACTTTAACCGAAAATGAAAAATTAAAATTTCCGTTCCCTCGCCCTCACCGTCCTCCCTTCTCTTCTCCCCTTCCCCCCCCGAAAAAAAAGGGAGGGAGGGAGGAAAGAACGAAAGAATAAAATTTATTTAAAAATTTTTTACTCGGTTTCGATATCGAAATTTTTTCTTTTTTTTTATTTTCATCTGTTTTGTTTTGATTGTTTTAAAATTTGTTTTTAAATATTTATAACCGGAATAAATTATAAACATTCGTACGAAAACAAACAAAACAAACAACAAACAAACAAAAAACGGTTGTTGTAGTTGTTGTTGTTTTTGTAATAATAAATGATGTAAACAATCGAAGAAGAAGAAAAAAAAAACATTTTAAAAAAAATAAATTTCAGGTGTGAGAGTGTGAGAGAGAAAGAGAGAGGAGGGAAGAAAGAGGGGGAGGAAGGGAAAATAATAAAAAATTTTTTCTTCGTAAAAAGTAATTTAAAATCGATAATAATAATAATAATAATGATTATTATTATTATTATTATTATTATTGATAATATTATTGTAACAATAATTATTAAGAAAAAAAATTGTCATTATTATTTGATTAATTAGAGTTTTCTTCCTCATTAATTAAACGATAACAAAAAAAAAAAAAGATGCTTAAGGTCTTATCAACAAAAAAAGGAAAAAAGGAAAAAAGGAAAAGGTAATTTAAAAAGACAAAAAAAAAGGTTTATTGGTTTTTTTTTTTTTTAAATAGGGCTATGAATATATTTATAAGAATGACATTCAAAACACTTAACGGTAATTTAATAGCGTGTGGGTGTGTATAGGTGCGCGTGGGTGGATGTGAGAAAAATCATTTCCGGTTTTCCCTTAATAAAAATTATTTTCTCGATGGGTAATTAAAAAAAGGAAGACAAAAAAAAAAGAAAAAGAAAACACCTTAGGTGTGGTATCAAAGACTATATACAATAAATTATCCAGTTTTTAGTTCTCTTCTCCCCCTCTTTCTTCCCTCCCCTCCCCCACCACCTCCTCCTCCTTCTTTTTCATCTTCATTTGATCCTCTTTTTTTCTCTCCAGACAAAAAATTTAAATTCTTCCATCATTTTTTTTTTTTTTTTACTTTCGGTTTTTATTTTTTCTTTTCTTTTCTTTCCTCATTGTCTTTTCTTTTCTAATTCATGGCAGAATTTTCCTGAATTTTTTTTTCTCCAGAGATACTTGTTCAGAGATAAAAGAAATAAATGTTAAAATGTAATTTTCTAAAAAAAAAAAGAAAAAGTTTTCTTACCCCTGGCGTCTCAGACGCCTTTTCTTATTCCACGATAAGAAATAAAAAAAAAAAAAAAAAAAAAAACTTCGAAACATTTTTCTCTTCATCGTATTAAAAGGCGGTGACGAAATTTTTTTTCTCTCTCTCTCTCTCTCTCTCTCACTATCGTTCTCTTTTTCTTATCATAAATATTTGTAAATAATAATAATGATAACATATAAATAAATAAAATTTTCATAATTTTTAAACAAATTTGAAAATTTTTTTTTTTTTTTTAACAACTCTATGGTTTTTATTTTGGTTTATTTTCTTTATGGTTTTTTTTTCGGTTTATTTTTTTTGTGGTTTATTACTCTATGGTTTACCGCCGCTTTTTATTTCCCAACCACACGTCAACAAATTCATATATGTATATTATTAATTATACGAAATTTAAATCGTCGGAAAATGGGGGAAAAAAAAAAAAAATTTCCCCGACGACGTCGTGGCAATAAAAAATTAACAATTTTCGTCGTTCATCTTTTCTTTCCGTTTCCGGTTTTTTGTTTTTTAATAAATTTCGGTACGAAAAAAAATAAAAGCTTAAAATTATTATTATTATTCAATAAATAATCAAATTAATTAAAAATTCAAAAGTTAAAAGAATATTAAGAAGAAGAAAAAAAAAAAGAACAAAGAAAGAAAAAATGAAAAAAGGAAAAAAAGGTGAGTGAGAGAAAGAGAAAGAGAAAGTGGGAGGGAGGAAGGGGAAGGGGGGAGGAAAAACGGAAGTAAAAAGAGTTTTAAATCCCCTGAATCTGCAATTTAATTAGGATTTTTCAAGCTAAAAAACCGAAACTGGAGAAGAAATAATAATAATAATAATAATAATTTTTTGTAGTTTTTTTAATTTTTTTTTTAATTTTTTTTTCGGGATAATAAAAATGTCGCTTATTCAAATTAAGATTTATTAAATTTTATTATAAATTACCATTTAATAATAATAATAATAATAATAATAATAATAATAATAATAATAATAATAATAATATTAAAAAGAAAAAAAAAGCAGAAGAAAAGTTTTTTCAAGTTAATTGACACTTTTTTTTTTTTTTTTTTTAAATGAAGAAAATTCAATTTAATAAATAAAAAAATTATTATTTTATTATTTTTATCAGTTGCAGACGACATTAATCGAGTTGTAAAATTATCAAAAAATAATAATACTAATAATAATAATAATAATAAAAAGTTTCGTCGTAAAATCATAAACGGGTGGGTTTGCAAAAAAAATTTCGTGTCGGCAGAAATATAATAAAAAAAATTATGGCGCCACGCTTACCATTACGTAAATTGAAATTTTAAGGATATTAGCTCGGAAAAATCGTCGTGTAAATAGAAAAATTTTTTGGTGTTATTACCACCTACCTGTATTTGCCGTTATGAAAATAACATTTGTGAGTAGTAACCAAAATGCCGGAATCCAGTAAAAAAATTTTCTCATGGATTTTGTCATTTTTTTTTTATTTAAAAATAATTAAACATGGCCGATAATTACAATAAATAAATAAATAAATTGTTTTCGTGTAAATAACGTTTATTATTATTATTATTATTAATAATTTATCCCGATTTTGTATAAAACATTTTTTTTTACGAATAACGGACAGAAAAAAAAAAAAACTTTTATGATTTACGTTTATAATCACAAAAACATATCACGTCGAATTTAAATAATAATAATAATAATGAGAAAAAAAATATAAAAAAAACATGGCTGATTATTTAAATATTTAAAAAAAATAATGATAATGATAAAATAATACTGGAATTATTATATATAACCGCTGGAGTCTTGTTGCTTACGTACGCGTGGACTCCGTTTAACTGAATTTTCTATTTAAAATAATAAGAAACTCGACGTTTTGTAAAACTTTCCACCACGACGGTCCAAAAAAATATTACAACGACCAATGAGAAACGATTCTTTCACACTGAAAACAACCAATCAAATGACGTTATTTTATTTAGGGGGAGGGGTTTTCAGTTTTTTTTGGAAAAAACCAATTTTCCATACATCCTACATGGACCACGTAATTTAAAAAAATTTTTTTTTTTTTCTTTTTCGTTTATAAAAAAAAAAAAGAAACAAAAGTACCTTTTTCTGTTTTTTTTTTTTTTTTCGGGGGGCATGAGAGGAGGTGGTAGGGGGGCATAAGGTGGTGAGTTTTTCCTTTTTTCTTTTCTTTTTTTTTTTATTCCTCTTTTTTCTATTTTCAATTTTTTTTTTTTTTTTAATTTAAAAGGAAATCATAAGAAATTCCAGCTTTTTTTTGGTGGGGGGCGAAAAGGGAAAACCCGTAAAATTTTTTTTAATTAATAAATCGATAAAATTTGATTCAAATAATAAATAAATATTATTATTATTATTATCATTACGAGAACTACACTCGAAACGGAAGTGAAAATAATAATAATAATAATAAATTGACTTCGTTTTTTGATTTTTTATTAAAATAAAAAGAAAAAATATAAAAACGAATTACTTTGTATTGTTCTTATTATAAAAATAAAGTAATAATAATAATAATGATAATAATAATAATAATAATTTGACAAGTCGTTAGAATAATTTAAAAAAAAAATTGTTTTTTTAAACACTTGGGAATGTTAATAAAAAAAAAAAGAAAAACTGGAAAATCAATTTGATGGGATAAAAAAAAAAAAAAAAAATTGAAAACGTTTGGGAGGAAAAGTAACAAAAAAAAAAAAAAGAAATTTTTTTTTTTTTTTAAATTTCTGTCGCATTTTTTTTTTTTTGGCCACTCCCAATGCCTTTTTTTTTTTAAAAAAATTTTCCTGTCGGAAAATTTACCCTCAAGTCATTTAAATTTTTTAAACTTCTTTCCTCGTTTTTTTTATTTTTTTCTTGCTCTCTTTCTCTCTCTTTCAATTTATAAATCGCGTTCGTTTTTTTTTTCTCTCTTTATTATTATCATCATTATTATTATTATTATTTTACATTCTTTCCTTTTTTAAACGTTGTGACCTAAGAAAAAAAAAATCATTTTAACAAATAATAAAAAAAAATAATTTTTTAAATTAATTTAAGAAAAAACTATTCATTCGACGTTTTATTTTTTTTTTTTTTGTTTATAAAAGGAAAAAACAAATGGTAAAAAGTAAAAGGAAAAAAAGGTAAAACAAAGCGAGCATAAAAATTAATCTTAAGGCTTTAAAAAAAAAACCAATTAATTAACAAAAAAAAAAAAAAACAAAAACAAAAGAAACCTTTTTTTCCCTAAAAGGAAAAAATTCAATTACAAAAAAAAACAAAAACAAAAAGTCAAAAATTTAACATTAAAAAAAAAAGAAAACTTAAACAATAGTTGTATTAAAGCAGAAGAAAGAAAGTAATCGATCATTGACGAACGTTAACAAAAAAAAAAAAAAAAAAAACAAAACAATAAATAAAATTCCCGACTGGAAAACTGTTAAAAAAGAAAAAAAGGAAAAATTTTTTTTTTTTTTTTAATTAATATTTGATTCCACATAAGAATTAATAATAAGAAAAACAAAAAAAAAAATTAATTTTTCGTATTGTTATACGTCATCACTACGTCATGGCTACGTCATTGCTACGTCATCTTTAAATTTTTTTCATTTCATTTATGATACTCGTAAGAGTCGGTTGGTTTTGTGCATAAAGAAAGGTAAGACATTTTTTTTTAATTAAATAAAACGTTATTATTATTATTTTTTTTGTTTAAATAATAATTATTATTAAATTAAATAATAAAACGTTAAATTTATCATCATCATCATCGTGGTATCAGGAAAAAAAAAAAAAGCTTATGGCATAAATTTTCTTTTTTATGAAAATTTTTTTTTTTTTTTTTTCGCAACATTACAATTAATAATAAATAAAATTGAAAAATAATTTTCATTACATAAATTCATAAAAGGAAAAAGTAGGTTGAGGGGCGAGTAGACGTGGGGGTAAGGGTGGGGGGAGGGGAGGGGGAAAATTATTTTCATTCTCCATTTCTCGAATAGGAATATGAAAATTTTTAAAGTTGAAATATTTTTTAATTTGTCACTTTTTTAAAATTAATTTCTTAAAAGTTTTCCGGGAGTATCCTTTTTAAAATAATATTTTATTTTATAACTTTTTGAACTGGAGACATAGTTACATAAAGAGACAATTATAAATTTAAATTGGGGGGTGGGTGGGGGAGGAGTGGGGGGTGGGGAAAAAAACAAAAAGATGGAAAATTCCATAAATCGAAAATCGGGTAAAATTTTTTTTTTTAAATTCGTAAATTAAAATTATTATTATTATTATTATTATTATATAAATTTATTAGAAGACAAAAGGTGAAGAATTTGAAATTTTTTAATAATAATAATAATAATAATTTATTATGTTTTAAGAAGTAGAGGATAGGGAGGTGATTGTAAATATGATCGTGTGAACGAATGGATGGACGCCATTTTGGCAAAAAAAACATTTTATTACCGCGTCAATTGAATTTAATCAATGAGTTGAAGGTAATAAAAGGAAAAAAGGAAACAAATTAAAAATGAAGCCAAATAAAAAATAATGCCAAATGTTTAAAATCCTGCCAAAAAAATTATGGAAAAAGTTCAATTTTACAATAAAAAAAAAAAACCTGGATGTTATTAACCGAAAAATGTCTGACTTAACAACAATTAACACTAATTAAAAAAAAAAAAAAAATTTCACATTTTTGTGTTAAAAAACTCCTCCTGCTGCTACTGCTGCTGTTGCTGTTGTTGCTGCTGTTGAGATTTTTAAATTCGTAAAAATAATAAACAAAAACAAAACAAACAAAAAAATAACAAAAAAAAAAAGGTTTCTTTTTTTTTTACATTGGCGTGATATGTATTTCCGATTTTCCTCTCTCTCTCTCTCTCTTTCTAGAACATTCCCATAAACTTATTATTATGTAATAAAATGAAATAAATAAATTATTATATGTTTTATTAATTAATTAAATATATAAGAATTTCTTGTTATAAAATGTTGTTTTGTTTTGTGTGAACTAAATACAACCGTTAAAGGAAAGGTAACAAACAAACAAACAAACAAAATTAACTTCTTGGGGGTTTTAATGGCTTTAAAAAAATACAACAAAATTTTTTTTTATTTTACGACAAACCTTTTCTCTCTCTCTCTCTCACTCAGTCACTCTCCTTCTTTTCCTTTTTTCCAACCTTTTATTCTACCAAAGTAATCCATACATATGCATCATTGTATCATAATCAGTAAAAGTTACACGTTTTCTACTTTCTGTTAGCTTTATATATTAAATTTCTTTTTGAAAGAAAAGGAAAGAAAAAAAAGGAAAAAAGGAAAAGGAGAAGAAGAATGGAAAGAGTATCAAATCAAATTACATTAAAAATAAATGGGAGGACAAAAACTGGGTTAAAATAATTTTTTTTTTTTTTTATGCAAAGTAAAATTAAATTGTTTACACGTGAAAATGTTTACATAATAATAATAATAATTATTATTATTATTATTATTATTATTATATTATTATTATTATTATTATTATTATTATTCAAAAATCAAAATTAAAAAATTGTTTGTTGGATTTAAATTTTTTTGATTGTACAAACAACAAAAAATGTTTTGTTGAATTTGGAATGAAAACAGTTGGAATTGTCACTCAATGGGGTTCATTTAAATGGGGTTCATGGGTTCAATGGGCCCCCTTTTTTAAAAAAAAAAAAAAAGTTTTTCTTTTTTTTCGATAAAACTTTTAAATTGCCTTTTTTTTTTGTTGGGTTTCTTTTATTTAACTTCTTCCTCTGTTATTTATAAAAAAAAAAAAAAAATTGAAGAAATTTTCACTTCAACCTTCATTTTCACACTCGGGTTTTTCTTCTTTCTTTTCTTTCTTTCTTTTTCCAATTTGCTTCTTGTTCTCTTCCTTCTTATTTTTCTGATTTTAAACTTGACATGGTGGCGATTCTTTCTTTCTTCCTTTTTTTTTGGAAAATTATTAAAATGAAATGAAAAAAAATTACTAAAACAGAATTCGAAAAGAAAAAATTTAATAATAATAATAATAATAATAATAATAATATATTTATTAGAAAATTAAAATTAATAAACGAATTAATTCACAATATTATGATAAAAAAGGAAGAAGGGAAAAAAAGAAGAAGAAAAAAAATGATTAAATAAGAAAAAAAGATGGAAAAATGAAAGAAAGAAAATTTTTAACGGAAACATTTTTCCGAGAGAAAATATTTTGACTGAATTGACTGCTGACACGATGCCCCAGCAGAGTAAGAGAATAAAAATTACGGCAACTGTTTTTTTTTTCAATATCCGGTAGTGTGCAATCAACCTTTGGTAAAAATCAGTTCTTTTTTTTTTGTTTTACCCCCCGCCCCTCCTCCTCCCCCTCCCCTTCGTGGAAATAATTTTGAAATAAAATAAATAAAAAATTTATTTAATAATGATAATAATAAATAATCAATAAGAGGAGAAAAAAACGTTTAAAGATTAAGTAGGAAAAGTTTTCCTATCACGATAATTTTCCTTTGTTTTTGTTGTTTGTTGTTGTAAATAACACGATATTATAAATTTGTAATAAAACAAAAATTAGGTCAAAAAATATTTAAAAAAACAAACGACAAACAACAACCGGAATAAATAAAAAATTCGATGCAAAAACAAACACATTCGACGACAATTTATATTTTTGATTTATTTAAAATAAAATTATATAATTTTATTTATTAATGAAAAATAAAAAAACTGAGAAATACAAAAAAAAATTGACCCTCTCTGTACCTCACACACACAACCCCCCTCCCTTCCCCCTTCCCTCCATCATTTTTTTTTATGAGGAAAACTTTTTTTTTTTTCTGGTTTAATTTTTATGAATCGCCTTTTAGCAACACGCGGTGCGGTTTCAAAAAAAAAAAAAAAAAAGAAAATTTTTTTTTAAAAAGATTTTTCTTTCTTTTTTTTTTTTTTTTAACTATTTTTATTATGTAAAAGGATGAAAACAATTTAAAATATTTTTTTTAAAGGGGGAGGGGGTGGAAAATCTATTATTATTATTAATGTAACTTTTTTTTTAATACTTTTAATTATAGAAAATTTTTTTCATTAAATTTTTTTATTCAGTAAATTTAATTATATTTTTAACGTGTAATTATTTACCCTTTTAAACATTATTTTTAACGTAATGAAATGTGTTTACCGCCGCCCCCCACTCTTACCCTCTCACAAGCTTCCTTCCCACCCCCTCGCGCCCCCCACAAAACCCACACGCACGTTCGCAATAAATTTATAAATATTTTGTCGTATAATTTATTTACACCGTGTTAAATGTTTTGTTTTCGGGTATTTCATTATTATTATTATTATTATTATTATTATTATGACTTTTGAACAACGTGTGAAATTTCACGAGTAGTTACTTGTCGGGGAATTTTTCAAAATTTTCCAGGTTTCTCCATTCTTTGGGAATTCGAGAGTATTTCAGTTGGGGGTTCCAACGAGGGGTGTCAATTTCACATGGAAATTCGATTTCCTGTAGGATTTCGTCTTCTTCTTCTTCTTCTTTGAATTTTTGAAAATCCCCTTTTTTTCGGTGGAAACATTCCCACCATTGATATTATTATCATTATCATTCTTACACGACGATTTCTCCTTGAAATTCCAGCAATTCCCGTATTTTTTCTCCAAACAATCACGACAATTTTCTCCAAAAAACAAATTACGACAGTTTTCCACGTGTGTCAGCATCACGACAAATCCCCCCGTTGTAAATTTAACATTAATTATTATTATTATTATTTATTATTTATTATAAAACCGATGATGATTATTTAAGGTTTTCTTTTTTTTTTTTTGTTTCTGTTTTTCCCGGTAAAAAAAAAAAAAGATTGCTTTTGGATTTGTTTAACCGGAAGAAACGTCAATTGCAATATATATATATATATATTTTTGTATACAATATATAATATATAATATATAGTATATATTTTTTTTTTTCGTTAAAAAAAATTATATTTAATGTACGTCAACGGCGAGATTCGTAGTCAGACTCGAACATGTAGTGAAATCTCATTTCCGACTTCCGCGTCATCTGAGCCTTTTCCCTTTCCTTTTTTTTTTTTTTTTTTTTTTCTCTCTCATTGACAGGAGATCAGATATTTATGTAACACATATTCGTATAGAAATCAAAAAAAAAAAAAAAACAAGTCTTATAAGGAAAAAAAATAGTTATAATAATAATAATATGATACATAAGTTTGTATACAACCAATAAATTTTTAACGGTTTTTTTTATTTATATGAAAAAATAATTTTAGAAAAATTAAAATAAACTGAAAAAAAAAATAATTCATCAAAAAAGCAGGGAGAGAAACATTGATCAGGAAAAGAGCAAAGTTTTCCTCTCTCTCTCTCTCTCTCTCTTTCTCTCTCTTTCTCTCTCTTCAACAATATTTTCTGTTCCCTCAGCATCCAATGGACCAAGTCTGAATACTGATTATTCAGGGGTGGAAATGCCATCTGCTTCCTTTCTGTATTACCCTATTTTCAGCCTGTCACAATCTCTCTTATTTCAATGACAGAAAATTTTCTCACTGGTTTTTCTTTTTTTTTCTCTCTCTCTCTCTCTTTTCCTCTTTTTTATTTTGTCTCCTTTAAATCTTTTCATCGTGTAAAAAAATTTTTTTTTTACTTTGATATGAATTAAAAAAAGTCTACATACATGGGGTTGTTGTTGTTGTGGTTGTTTAAAATTGTTATTTTTTTTTTTTCATATCGAAGAAAATTTGTTGAAAAGACAAGGAAAAAAAAAATTTTGAAAAAGAAAAACCGTGGTAGATTAACAAGGATACGCTTCAATGATTATCCGACCGAAAAAAAAAAAAAATCAGACGCCATGTTTATGTCAATCTTTTTTTTGCATGTGTATACTAAAAAAATATCGTGGAATTAGAGGGTTGAAAACTAGGGTGAAACGAATGAAATAAACAAATATCGAAATTCTTCTTATGATTTTCCACGGTGAAATTTTCCTTTTTTTTTTTTTTTTTATTCCCGTGATACATTTTAAACTTTTGTACACATACAATCTTTGGCATTATTTTTAAATCTCTCTATCCTTGTTCTTCTTCTTTTTTTTTTTTTCTTCTCATCTTTTCTATTATCTTCTTGTTGATAACAAATGAATTTTTTTTAAATCCGATGCGGTTTTAATAATAATAATAATAATTTTCTTTTTTTTGTTTGTAATCTCTTGTTTATGTAAGCAAAGTCAGCATTTATTTAAAAAATAATGTCAAATTGTAATATTATTATTATTATTACTTTAACTTATTAATTTGCTTATTTTAATGTATATTTTAAACAAATTTATTTATTATTATTATTTTCTTTAAAAAAGGAAAACAAAGTGTTCATTGAACCATTTTTTTTATTAAGTTTTGAAAAAGTTGTATCGTTTGTTTGTTTGTTTTTTTATTAATTTTTAATTACTTTGATTATTTTGGCTTTTTTTATTATTATCATTATCATTTTTTGGGCAACTTTTTTTTTACTTTTGTGTTAATTCTTATGGAAATAATTTTAACATCTTTTTAATAAAGTTTTATTATAATTTTTTCTTTCTTTTTTTTGTTTAATGGATAATGACGATAAAGGTAAATGACTATGAAAGGTTTTCTTTCATTTAAAAAAAATAATGATGATAATAATAACTTTTAAATTAAAAGAAAAAGATGAAAAGAATTAATAGGGTAAAATGTTACGCTATGTTAATTTTTCTTTTTTTTTTTTTTTTTTTTGTTAATTTTAAATTGTTTAAAAGAAAATTTTTTGTTTTGGAAAATTGATCAACAACTGTATTTAGTAATCATGTTTAAATACTTTTAAAAAAATATATAAATTATGATAATTAATAAAAAAAATTACACAAATAAATGAAAAGTACAGCTTTTACTGTTTTTTTTTTGTAAAAATTAAAAAACAAAATAATATTTGCATTTCTTAATTATTTAATAAATAAAATCAATAAAAATAATCTTATAAAGTCTGATAGTGGCTTCCTTGACTTTTAATTATAATTTTTTTAATTAATATCATTTTTTGTTTTATTTTTAAAACAACCTTAAAAATGTCACTTTATTGTATTTTTAAATGTTAACAATTATTCATTAATTTTTTTAATAATAATTATCAATATATTTTTTTAAAAATTAATATTTAAATAAAATTGTTTAAAGTGAAATTAAAAAGATATATAATCAAATATTATTTTATAATCATATTATTCATTTTGTTTTGTATAATCTTTTTCTTTTTTTTTTTTTTTTCAATTTAAAATCATAAACGCCATTTTGAAATTATTTATATTTGAAATTTTTATTGTTTTTTATTATTTTAAATTATTAATTCTGAATATTCTTTTTTTTTAAATTTTAACTTTTTGCTGAACTTGTTTTTTATTTTAAAAAAGAAAAAGGTAAAGGGTGAGTTTTTTAATTTTTAAGAAATATTTAAAATCTAAATTTAAAGGTTAGTAAGTTAAAATTAACAACAACAACAACAACAATACGCCCTGAAAACCATAGACATCAAATCAAATTTTTACGTTTACAGTTACATTTGTATATTTTTCTTGTTTTATTCTATGGAATTTAAAAAAAAAATCATTTAAAAGTGTCGTCTGCTATCACTTTTAGATATATTCAGTAGCATATTATTTAATAAAAAAAAAGAATTTACTATTTTTTAAAATGAAGATTGCACGTTTTTTCACACCAAAGCGAATGGAACAGTATAACTGTTGGTAAGTATGAAATTCATTTTTTTAATTTTTTTGATGCTTTAAGTATAGGTCATTAAATATGAAATGTTTTACTAATAATAAAAACTTAAATAACATTTTGAAATTTTATAAAATTATGATTGCATTCCATTTACTGTATTTTAGTAAAATTTTAAATAAAATTAATTATAATATATTTTAAAAGTGGAATTAAACTTAAGAGTATTTTGAAATGTTTTTAGCAATGTAAAAAAATAATATTTACTCGTTAATTTTATGTCTAAACTTTATGTCAATATTAATATAAATTATTTTTTGTTTTAGGATGCCAAGTGTAGCAATATATGGTGCTTCTGCATTATTAGCTGCAATTTATGTCACAGATTTAAAATTCATTGTTAAACATATTCCATTTTATAATAGATACAAATAAATAAGTAATTTTCATGCTTTAGAATGTGGTATTTTCAATTAGAAAAAAACTTTTTTTTTTTTTTTTTTTGCTAAATTTTTAATAATATTTCATTAATAATTATCTTTTACAGACTATATTGTAAAAAATGATTTCTGTAATGTAAACCAGTAATTAATTTAATATAACTTTATGGTTCTTAAATATTTTCGTCTTTTCTCCATAATATTTTTTGGAAAAAATAATGTTAATCCATAAGTAATAAACATTCCTAATATACAGTTAATTTGTATATTTTGTCATTAAAACTGTAATGATATTGATATAATGGAGTTTCAAATGTGACAAATTAATGGTATAAAATTTTTTTCGAACTTACATGAAACAGTTAATTTAAAACCTAAAAGTGAATAATAATTAATATTTGAATGGAAAAAAATAATTAAAAAAAGTGTTATTTTTCTAAATTTAACAAGATAGAAAATAATGTTTATTATTTCTGGAATTTACTAAGTTATTCTATGTCGAGTTACTTCAATTCATGAAAACTTAAAATCGAAATAACTTTGTAAATTGAAATATATATGATATAGTTATTTATACATCCAATATAAATTAAATACAGTTAATATTTTACTTTTTATATCATTAAATGATCTTTTTTATATAAGATTTTCATTGTATTCAATAGAAAAGTTAGCAATTCAAAATTTTTCCCTAACTATCGAACTAAGAATTTAATTGACTAACTAATTTAGTTGGGATATAATTAATTTTCACATCTAAAGTAAACCAGGAGTTTGAAAATCTAAATTTATAACATTTAATCAAAATAATTGATTTCCTATTAAATGATTTATATGCCTAATATAGCTTTACTATTGTTAATTTGTCTCTACAATTGTGATGTTTTTACTACTACATGAAATTCAAGTAAGTAAATTTAAAATTAAAAGCCAAAAAAAAGAAATATATATTAAAAATAAAATTATGAAAGGTAAAAAAAATATTTAAATTGTTTATTTTAAATCAAAATAAATTTATTTTTCTTAGGAGAAATGGCCGCACATAAAAAAGTCATAGAATAAAAATCTTTTTTTTTTTTTTTGTCGTCTGCTAATAATAATTATTTAAAAGTGGTTTTTTTTTCAATCGACTGTATAATACTAATATAATTTAAGTAAAATGTTTCGAAATATGAGCACCGCAAATAAAGCAGTAATATTTTGTATTGTAATTTGTTCAAATTTTTATATTTACGGTCCTTACGTAAAAGAAAAAAGAGCTCAAAGAGCAAAACAAGCTGCAGAAAAATCAGAATAAATTAAATGAGTTTTTTTTTTTTTAAATTTTCGATTGTAATGTTGGCA
>NW_002987179.1:9042-15207 GCF_000006295.1 Pediculus humanus corporis | reverse complement strand
ATTAATGTAATTATTACATATTAAAATTTTTAAGTACGATACACGCTTAATAATAATAATAATATGTAATACCGGTAACGACAGATAAAAATATCCATTGAAAATTTTTATGCTTTGTGGCAATCTTTTTGAAAAAATATCAGATATTTTGTTTTATGCAGTATAATTCATATCACAGTAAAAAAAAATATGAAGGGAAATTTCAATTAATTACTATTTAATTTATAATTGTATAAAATTCAGTTAAAAAATTTAATTTTATTCTTATTGTTAAAAAGCCTTAAAAAAATTCACTCAAATTGCAAAGCATTAATTATTAAACTTGATTTATTTAATGTTTTTTCTATTATATTATTACAAAACTATATTACACTGAATTTGTTATCCATTATTTGTAATTATTACCTGTAACAGTACAGTAATTTTTGATTATCTGCCTAATTTGCTAAAACCTATTTTGAGACATTTTGTAAAAATAATATCGATGAGAGTTTAAAGTTTTGCACAATTTCATAATCTTTAAAAATGTTATCAAAATAGAAATTTAATTTAATTTTAATTAAGTTTTATTTTATTAATAACATTTTAAATCTTAATTAATGGTAAATTATGCTTAATCATCGCTTTCGATTATTATTAAAGTTCTTTTTATTGAAATATTTTTCACAATATTTTTTAAATATGAAGTTTTATAAAATTAATCAACATTTTATCATAAATTAGAAAATGTAAAAAGGTATTTAAAAGGCCAAATTTATTAAAATGTTTGTTGCATACTTTATGATATTCAAAAAGAAAATATAAAGGTAATATTTACATACTTTCAATAAACGTTTCTCGTGTAATGTTTATAACATTCATATTATTAAACATTTATTAAAAGAGAAATTTTTAAAATTATTATTTAAATGATTTTACATAAAGCTTTTTTATTAAAATGTTGTAATTATTTTTGTAAAAATGTCTTTCTACCAAAAATTTTGCTTATTGAAATAATAATAATAATAATATTTATTTTATTTTTTTCAGCTCAGAAGATTCAGTGTTGGATGCATATACTTAACGTTAAACACAAAAATTATTTCTTATAATAAAATAATAATAATAATAATAATAATATTACAATTGTTACATTTCTTTATTATGTGAAAAGAATTTTTTTTGTAGTTGTTTATTTTTATCTATTATATATATCCGGAATTGTTAATAGTAAGTTTCTAGGTTTTTCTAAAGCTTGGGAATTTTGTGTGGTTGTATATTTTTAACCCTAATTAACGCATTTCAAGAACTTTATCCTTGCCAAGATAGTTAGGATGTCAGGTTCAACTTTTCGTATGGGGGAGGGGGATTGGATATGTAGTGACCCGCATTGTGCCAATATTAATTTTGCTCGTCGAACCCAGTGTAACCGTTGTGGGTCGGAAAAAAGTGAAGCTTTAAATAAGCGAAAATTGGGGCAAGAGATAGGTAAAGCTGCAGCTGCCAAAAGTCACGGTTTGTTTAGCGCCGATGATTGGCAGTGTAATAAATGCGGTAACGTTAACTGGGCTCGCAGACAGCAATGTAACGTATGCAACGCCCCACGATTTGGGGACGTTGAAGAGAGAACGGGTTTAGGGGGGGGTTATAACGATCGAGGGGTCGTGGAATATAAACAACGAGACGATTCAGACGACGAATACGATGAATTTGGTAGAAGGAAAAAAAAATTAAAAAAATCCGAAAGCGATACAGATTGTAAGGCGAATGGGAAAAAAAGTCCAATAACGACAAAAGAGGAAATAAAAGATGATGATAAAAAATTAGATGAAAAAGAGGAAGAGGAAGATAATGACGATGAAGAAGATGAGGAGGAGGAGGAGGATGAGGAAGAGGATGAAGATGAAGATGAAGATTTATCAAAATATGATTTGAGTGATTGGGCAGTGGAAAAATCATAAAACCTTCACCTTCAGGAAATATCTCTGATCTGCTGATAAGTGATAAGGTTTGGTAAAATAGGGTTTTATCGGTATGTTTCAAATACCGATTTTGAAGGGAAAAAAAAAACATTTTTAATAAATTGTAAATAGAACATATATATAATCACCTATGTTTTTAACATATTTTATTATTATTATTATTATTATTATTTAGCAGTGTATTAAATTTTACCCTAAAAACCAACCAAATTACTAACTCTTAGAGTAAAAGAAATTTTTTATATGAATTTTTGTTAGATCAGGTTCTAAAACCTGATTTTTTACTCATCAAAGAAAAAAATTCATTAATTTTTAATTTTTCTATTGTATTATCCAAAAATGACATTATTACTAAGACTAATGTTTTCTTTGTAGGTTTTATACAATGTGATAGTAATTTATAAACGGAATACATTTTAATTATTAAAAAAAAAAAAAAAAAACAATGATACTATTCACAACCGTTTCTCTCTCTCTCTCTCTCTCTCTCATTATGTACCTGAATAGGAAAAGAAAATTTTTTTTTTTTTTAAAGGGATAATAATTAACTACTTCGCCTTTTTGCATTAAATTTATAATGATAGTGTCATTTAAAAGTAATTTTACTCAATTATTCAACGGTTTTAATTTTTTTTCTTTTTTTTTTTTTTTAGGTGTGCAAAATGATGACGATGATGATGACGAGGAGGACGACGACGACGATGACAAATCAACCTCGTCCAAATTTTAATTATAAAAAAAAAAAAAATATATTTGATTTTCTACAAGGATCGATGAAAAATAATGGTAAAAAATATCTATTCATCGGTATAGGTGTTGCCTGTTTGAGTTATTTAGTTATAGATACGTATAGATTTAGTGTAATGAACAAATCTGAAAATCATGTAATTAAATTAAAAAAATTAGAAAGAAAAAAATATGAAGAAGGAGGAGATGGAGAAGGAAAAGACTTGAATGTTAATTTTTAAGTGTACAGTCAACAAAAAAATAACAACAAATAGAAATAATAATAATTATTTTATTAAATAATGTAGATTAAAATAATAATAATAAAAAAAAAAAAAAAAAAGAAAATTATTATTCATTGAATTTTTTTTATTTTTTTTTTTTTAAAAACATTTAACTACAAAAAAAAAAAAAAGGAATTTCGTGTCAATCAATTGAACAAAAAAAAAATTTTTAACGAACCAGATGATAAATAATTTATTTTCAATGTCAGTTATTACTTATTATGTTAAAAAAAAAAAAAAAAAAATGGAAATTTTATTCTTGTTTTAAAACAAAAAAAAAAAGAAAAAAAATTCATACGTGATTTTTATTTATTTATTTCGAAAAACTTCTCGAATATTCTTATTTAAAAGTATCGAAATTAATTATTTTATTCTTTAGACATTTAAATCTCTGTTCTCCCTAAATGTTTAATTTATTTACCTTAACATATTTTTTTAAATCTTGATTATCATTATTATTATTAAGATTATTAAAATCGTAAATTAATAATGTATAATTGTAAAAAAAAAAAAAAATAATAATAATAAATTAAATTTGTACTTTGTTTTAGACTTTGACTCATAATAAAATTATTAACATCATATTTTACATTCGTATATATGTAATTATGTTTGGTTTTATTTTTTATTTTTTTTTTTTCTATTAATCAAATCGATATTAAAATTTTTCTTTCTGTTTTAATTTTCTGGAAAATTCTCATGAATTTTCCAAAATAAGAGAGAGAGAGAGAGAGAGACCAACCGCACCCAAAAGCGTGACTGTTTTAGTTTAAAAAAAAAAAATTGTACATCATTTATTATGTAATTAATTATTATTTTTTTCTCTTCTCTTTAATAAAATCCAGTTACATTTATAATGATAATAATAAACCTTATTAAGAGTAATTATTATTATTATTATTATTATTATTATTATTATTATTTTGGTTTTACATTGTTTTACAGTGTCTAATTCCTTTTAAATGTCAATAAACATTCACATGTTATTATTATTGTTATTTTTTTTCAAATAATAAAAATTATTTTTAACAAATACCAAATAAGGGCCTTATCACATAAAATTTCGATACTTTTAATGATAACAACAACAACAGCAACAACAGCAACAGTCATCTAAAAAAATTATAATAATAATTTTTTTTTTATTAAAGTTTTACGAAGAGTTAATTAAAAAAAAATTTTTTTTTTTAAATTAGTATAAATAATTATTATTATTTTCGTCAAAGTAATAATCCGATAATTGAAAGAAAAAGGAAATTATTATTAATTAATTAATTTGTTTATTTATTTTAAATAAAATAAATAAAAAAAAATTAAATATATTTGAGTTCAGGTTAAAAATGGCTAAATATTCAGTTAAATGAATTGCGCAATGTAGTCTACCGTAGTTCGGTTTACGAAGTAGGCGAGGAGTAGAATGACGTAATGGTAGTAGGAGGAGTGAGAGGAGAGAGGGAAAGAGAGGAGGGAAATTTTTAACTTCGCAAACAAGTGAGAAGGGAAATCGAGTCTTCAGTATGAAAAAAACTTTTCACCGTGACGGATCGTTTCGAACGTCGGGGGTAAAAAAACCGTTAAAAAAAAAATTCAATTCCCGCGAAAAAAAAAAAAAAAAAAATTGTAATTATGTGTTGGATGAAACAGGGTTAAAATCCGTTAAATTGTTTTTTTTTTTTTTAATAAAACGTTTTAACTTTTTTATTTATTTTTGTTAAAAGTGTTATTATTATCGTTTTAATAAAAATGAATTTGTTTTTTTAATAATTTTTATTCGCGTTAATTTTACATTGAAATGGGGGAAACAAAATGGATGGATGGATGGAAGCCATTAAGTAATTATTAACAAAGTAAATTTTTCTCTTTTTTCTCTTCTTTTTTTTGTAATTTTTTATCATTTTATGAATGTTTTAGTGTAAATGATGGAATTTTACGAAAGGATAAATATATATTTTAATAGTTTTTATAATGGTTAAACATTAATATCAACAGGTTGCAAAAGTAATAATAATAATAATAATAATAATTATGGATAAAAAAAATGAAATTAATATTATCGTTAAAATAATTAAAAAAAAAAAAAAAAAAAAAACGTTTTTTTTTATTAAAAAAATTAATTGAAAATGACGCCGGTTTTAATTATTTTTAATAATAATTTACTTTAATTAACGTATTATTAGATTTTTTTTCTTTTTTTTTTTTAATAATAATGATGTAAAGTTCGTAATTAATATTTTGTAATATTTTAAATTATTTTATATGTGATTAAATTGTCAAATTTTTCCACCCCCCCCCCCCGTCTACCCTCGCTTTCCCCCTTCAGACAACAAAATTTACAGCTAAATTCAATAGAAAATGAAAGAAAAAAATGGAAAAAAAAAAATGTTCGAATGCGCATGCGCTTATTATTTTTTTATCACACTACAATCTTATTTGTAGTCTAAATGAAATTTTTTTCTATCTTTTTTTTTGTTGTAAGTGTCGCATTTATTTTTTTTATTTAATCAATTTTATTATTTTTTATAAATATTTATGTATCTTAAACATAAATAAGAGAGGAAAAAAATCATCGATTATAAAGATTTTTAAATGAGGGGAAGGGAGGGGGAAACCCGAAGAAAACCATTCGATGTTATAATTTAAAAGCTTTTAATTGAAATCAATAATTAAAATAATTAATAACTTAATACAAATAAGAGAGAATACATAACATTTATTTATTATTATTATTATTATTATTATTATTATTATTATTATTATTATTATTATTATTATTATTTGAATCTTAAACGTACTTGACAACCTTGTGTGTGATAATCATTATAAAAAATACAAAACGTTAATTAATAATTATTTTATTTTTATATATTTATTTATTTATTTATTTATGTACATAAAAAAAGTAATTTTTTGATTATTTAAAGTAATTATTATTATTATTTTTAAGCTTGGTAAAAATTAAAAGGGGAAAAAAATGGTTTCACTAGGGCGTTTCATAAAAAAAAAAAAAAAAAAAATTACACATTTATTACACACACGCAGGACTGTGTGACATTTTATATTATTAAATAGAACAAAGTCGGTATTAAAACATAATATTAATAATAATAATAATAATAATAATAATTACTTTGTTTAATATGTACAAAATGGCCGAAAAATTAAAAATTTAATATTTCGATGTTGGTAAAGTATTA
>NW_002987179.1:6956-8943 GCF_000006295.1 Pediculus humanus corporis | reverse complement strand
TCACACGGTCGATTTTGTTTTTGTTTTTTTATGAATGCATTTTTTTTTTTGTTTTGACGTGTCACTAAAATATAAAACCAACCTCGGCATTTACTCGCATAAGTATTTTTATATCATCATCATCATCATCATCATCATCATTATTCACATGAGTTAAATTTCACATTTGTTTGTTGATAATGTTTCTTAAATGTTATTTTTCTTTTTAAATTCAGTGGCGTAATAAGTTATTTTTATACACGTCACAAATTATATTGGGAATCGATGATGGGTAAACATTTCGTTTGTCATTCGCATGTTATGTATCATGTTTTCGAATTCGTACCTTAAAATTTATTTAATAATAAAAGGTATATTTTTTCTTCGACTTGAGTTGTTGTTGTTGTTGTTTGTTTCAATTGTTGTGGTTCAAATTACATAGTTTATGTAAATATCTTAACGGTAGTGAGTTATGTATCGTTTTGTAGTGTAGGTGGTCCAATTTTTAAATGATATTTTTGTAATGATTTATCCGAAACATGATTTCATTAATTCATTTATTACATTTTAAACAAACAAACGAACAAACAAAACAAAAAAATTGTTTTTCTTTCGTGTTTGTATATATAAGAAAAAGAAAAAAAGAAAAATTAATCGTTCGTTTGAATGATTAACATTGTAAAAAATAAATTCTTTAAGGGGAAAACATATTTTAACTTTCATTACTACTGCCACGCAAATTTTTTTTTATACAAATAATGTTTCGTGTTTCAAAGGCACTCTGGAGATTTTCTTTTGATAAAAAAAAAAAACCTGTAGGTAGAAAAAAAATTTGTGTTGAATTCGTTACTGTGTACCAAAAAAAAAAAAAAATGAAATGAATTTAAAAAAATAAATAAATAATAATTTATCATTTTCCAAGACTTATTTATTTTTTAATTAATAATACGAAATAATAATATTACCGGGATAATAATGATAATACCAAGCCCGTGAAAAGCAAAAAAAAAAAAAAAAATAACAATGATTAAATATGATTAAATTACAAGACATTGTTTAGAACAGCCCACATTTTTAACAAAGTTATGTATTATAAAAAAAAATAAAACATTTATTTCTGGAACATGGAGTAGAATATGATTTATGAGTCGTGACTTTCAAAATAATAATAATAATAATGTTACTAATAAATAAGTTTAATAAGATTGGCAAATGATTAGTTCATTAGAAAACTATTATTATTATTATTATTATAAAAACTCCAGGTGCTAAATTCAAATTTGAAATAGTTTATTATTAAATAGACTAAACACAATAAAATTTCATCCATAGATTTAATCGTTTTTCCCTTAAAATAATGACTGTTAAAATAAATATGGAAACAATTAAAAAGAAAACAAAAGGAAAAATAATCTTAAACTAAACCCCCTCCCCCCTTCCCCCCTCAAAAAATAAAAAAAAATTTAAACTTTCAGTTATTTTGTTATGTTTTATTCCAAAACTTTTTGTTATTTTATCCTTTGGTTTTTGTAGTGAAACGAATCCTACTTGAAACAATGTGGAATGTGTAATAATTTGAAATAGAAAGAAAGAGAGAGAGAGAGAGAGAGAAGGGGAGAGAAAGAAAGAGAGAAAGAGAGAGAGAGAAAACTATAATAACTTGTAACTTTTATTTTTTTTTGAAATAACGAATTAAAACCTCTGGAATTAAAGTTCAAAAACAACTGACAACAAACGTCATGTTTAACGTTTAAAAAAAAAACTAAAATAATAATAATGATAATAATAATAATAATGACGACAGCTGAAAAGTGTTTAAATATTTTTAAAAAAATTTTTTTTTAAAGAGAGCGTTAATAAATAAATAAATAAATTATTTTAATAGTTTTGTTTGTTATTTTTATGTCGGACAGGATATTGATTTGATTTTTATTTTTTTTTCTTATTTAACTTGGATCATAAATTAAAATTTGGCAATTTTATCAATAACCAAATCGATAAAATATAA
>NW_002987179.1:2421-6936 GCF_000006295.1 Pediculus humanus corporis | reverse complement strand
ATGCCCCAAGATTTTTTTTTTTTATGTATCACGCACCTAAATAATTTTATACCTTGTTATTTGCTAATTGTATAATTACAAGAGGTGCGCGTGTGCGTAACTGTTTGTATTTATTATTATTATTATTAATACGTTTAACGTTTAATAAATAATATTTCAAAAAAAAAAAAAAAAACAAGCGAGAAAAAAACTGCAAATTTTTCCTTTTTTTTTTTTTAAACGTGTTTTCGCCATAAAATTTTATTGTTTTTAAAAAAAAAAAATTCTTCACCTACATAATAATAATAATAGTAATTTCATCCATAACCATTTATTATTATTATTATTATTGGGAGAGAATCGATTAATCAAATTCGCGTTTGTTTTATTTTATTCATCATGATAAATAAATATATACCGGAGTCGTTTATTAATTGACCGTCAGAAAAGAAAGTTTTTACCAATAAAATTAAGTTAAATTGCAAAAACAACAACAACAACAAATTATTATTATTATTATTATTTTTTTTTTTTTTCAAGATGGCGAATTGGGTTTTGAGTTTTAACATGTACAAGGAATTTTATTTTAATAATACGAAAGTTTAATAAAAAAAAAAGAGAGACTTTGAGAGAGGTGAAAGAAAGAAAGGAAAAAATTTTTAATTTTTTCGTTTTATTAATTTTAAAGATGTAATTATTATTATTATTATTATTATTATTATTATTATTATTATTATTAATCATTATCATTATTATTATTATTCGTTTCGAGTTATATATATATATATATAAAAGATTATTTTCATATTTTTAATTAAATGTACAAAGTCAGTAAAAGATTAAAATTCTTCAAACTTTTTCATTTTTGAGACAAAATGAAAAAAAAAAAAAAATGGGTAAAAAACATTTTGTAATTATTAAAACAAAAAAAAAAGGCAAAATAATAATAAATAATAATGATAATAATGATAATGATAATGATAATAATGATAAAATGTAAATATTTAAAAATGTTTGTTTGCTACAGTTCACTTTCATCTTTAAAAAAAAAAAAATTAATTTTTTTTTTTTGTTTAATATTTAAAACTTTCGTTTTGGCGGTATAAAATACGCCGCCATATTTATAATAATAATATTATTATTATTATTATTATTATTATTATTATTATTATTATTATTATTATTATTATTATTCGTAATTAATCCTTAAAGTCATTTTTTTTTGTTTGTTTTTAAATTTATTATATTAATAAATTATAAAATTTATTTTATAAACATTTGGTTTATAATAAACAAATGTGAATAAAATAATAAAATTTTTTTTTATGTTTTAATATTTTGGCAAAGGGGGGGAAAAAAGAAAAAAGTTGACGTGGAAGAAGAAAGAGAGAGAGAAAAGGGGGGGGGAGGAAAATGACCGAAAAAATTTTTGTAGGAAGCAATAAAACGTATAATGATAATAATAATAATTGGAAAATAAAATTAAATTTAAAAAAAGTGCAAATATTTAAGTTAAAAATTTTTAACCGAAGAAAAATTAGTAGTAAAAAAAGAAAATTTTATTCGGTGCCTTAAAACAATTCAACCCCCCGACCCCCACAGAATAAAAAAAAAAAACAAAAAACAATAAAAAAATTTTAATATTCTGTTAGCGTAACATAAATCTCCATTTCTCTCTCTCTCTCTTTATTTACACATAAATAGTTTTCTTTTCTCTCTCTCTCTTTTCTTAAATAAAAAATAAATTTTTTTTTTTTTTTTTTTACAAGTTTTAAACTAAATTTTCGAAAGATTCGAATAAATAAATATTTAAATGTTTTTTTTTTTCTTTTTCTAAAGCCAGAGACTAAACTCGTTCGTTTATATAAAATATAAATATTTTTTTCAATAAACGTTAAACGAAATTTAGGTGTTAATTTAAATTACCAGATGGGGAAGAGGAAAAAAAAAATTCGATCGATTATTTTATTCATTTTTAAATATAATAATAATAATAATAATAATAACGGATATATTTATTTGAAATTATTATTATTATTAAACTTTAAAATCGATTTAAAATTTTTTCTTCTGCTTTTAAGGCTTTTTCGTCTCTTATTTAATATTTTTCCTTAAAAATTAAATGAATGACGTTGATGACGACGAAAACTTATTTAAATAATAATAATAATAATAATAATAATGATAATAATAATAATAATAAATATGTGTGATTGATGATATATAATCATAATAAAAAAAAATTCTAATCGATAATTTTTCTAGAAAAAAAAAGAAAATTTTTTTACGATTAAATTTGTTTTTTTTTTTTTGTGTCTTTTTTCCTCGGAAAATTTTCATCCGTTATTATTATTATTATTATTATTATTATTATTATTATTATTATTATTGTCATTTTTTTTTTCGTATTATTTTTACTTCGTTGTTTTTTGCTGTCATTTTTCAATGTTTTACGCATGAGTTGTTTATAAGCTTTTAACACATCAATTTTGATAAAAAAAAAAATTTTACTCTTGTGTTTCTGGTTTATGTATTTTTCGTCTACATAGTTAAAATTTTTCATAAAAGTTTAAATAAATTAACGGATCCGACAATTTACATCATTTCCGGTTTTTTAAAATTACCTTAAATTCATTCAAACGTATATTATTAACACGTCGGATTTATAATGTGATAAAAACGTAGTAAATTTTTTTTTTAGATTAAAATATCAAATAAAAAATGATAATTTGTTTAAATAAATTATTTTTAAAAAGAAAATTTTATTAAAATGTATCGAATAATAAGAAAATGGAGTAAATTTTCATTTAAATATAATAATATTTTTATTTACGTATAAATAATAAAAAAAAAAAAATTTATTACGTTTTACTATGACGAAAACATGTTCATTTTTTTTTATATTCATTTTTGATATTTGGTTTTTAAATTAGATTTTATACCTTTGTCGACTAATTATCAAATTTCGACAAATTCCATTTTTGGCGCGAAATTTAAAAAAAAAATTTATTTTACATATTGATAAAGAAAGAAGGAAAAAGATGGTGTATGTGTGACGTATTTAAATTTATTTTCTTTTTTTTTTTTTTTTTGGTAAACTTATACCTGAAATTTTAATTAAAATTCAGGTACATAAATTAATTATTAATTTTTCTTTTATTACAGAAATAATAATAATAATTTTTACAAGGTGCAAAAGTTTTATATCGAAGTGAAGTGTAGTGAAGTGAAGTGAAAAACATAATAACGAAAAACAAATAAATAATGTTTGAAAGTCAAAAGGAAATAGAAATCGTGTTGTCGGTCAAGTACTTCCTCTTATAATCAGGTATGTTAATGACCTACCGCAACTTTATTTATCAGATGATAATTTTACCAGGTATTTAAAATCACCCAGGTTTATATTGCTTAACATTATTTATCATATTAAGTAATATTTTTTACGAGGTCGCACGCATTTGATATTAAAAAATTATTATTATTATTATTATTTCGGTTTTTTTTAATGCGTGAATACGGTGAAAAAAAAATTGATATTATCCGGTTATTAAAACATCCCCAAATGGGGATTTGGATTGATTAGAATGAATCCCCCCTAACCTCCTCACTTAAAATAATTGGTTAGAGAAGAATAATTGCTTTATGGTTTCTCTCTATCTCTATCTCTCTCTCTCTGTTTTATACGTCACATTATCTAGAATGTTTAAAATCGTTACGTCACAAATTTTTTTTTATTTTCAGTTTAAGTAGAGAGGGAGAGGGTGAGGGTGAGGGGGGGGAGATCGATATTTGTTCGATATAATGTTTAATAAATTTAATTTATTTTTATTCTTTTTTTTATGTTTGACATGAATTTTTTTTTTTTTTTTATAGAAAATTTCATTTAATCGTAAATAAATAAATTATTTCCGGTCGAAATATTTGATGATGGTTATAATTGAATTTTATTTTTTCTTTTTGTCGTGTCATCGAGAGAAAAAAAAAACCCGATTTTCTTGTCCTTTTAAAAGGTTTTATCACATCCGCCGTCGTCGTTTACTTTTCCATTTTTCTAAAAAAAAATCTTTTCTAGTTTTACTCCTCCCCCCCTCCCGATTTATTTTTTAAAAACTTTTTGGAATTGTAAAAAAAAAAACTAATTTTCAATGACCGTAATCATCGTTGGCTTTAAGTCAATTTTACAAAAAAAAAAAAAAAAAAAAAAAAAAAAAAGGTCAAATCGTGACAAAATATGCGGAAACATGTTTGCGTTTAAAAAAAATTATTGGCGGCTTTTTTTTTTTAAATTATGATAATAATAATAATAATAATAATAATAATAATAATAATAATAATAATAATAATTTTTTGACAAGAAGAAAAAATAAAAAATAATTTTATTTATTAAGAAAATATTAGTAGCAGAAGATTTTATAATCTAATCTATTAATCATAATTTTTAAACAATTACCTTTAAAAATTATTTATTATTATTATTATTATTATTATTATTATTATTATTATTATTATTATTATTATTATTATTATTATTATTAT
>NW_002987179.1:0-1651 GCF_000006295.1 Pediculus humanus corporis | reverse complement strand
ACAAGTAATAATAATAATAATAATAATAATAATAATAATAATAATAATAATAATAATAATAGTAATAATAATAATAATAATAGTAATAATAATAATATTTATTCGAAGGATTTTTTATTAAAACTATTATAAGATTGTAAGTAATACGAAACTGAATCGTTTTTTTTTTATTCTGCTGCCGTCTTTTGTTTGTTATCTTTAAACGAAATACATAAATTTTTATGTACATATATATATTTTTTTTTAAATGGATTAATAAAAAATTATGTAAAGTGCTTTTTTAAATCAATCAAATCGTAATTTCTTTTTTTAAAAAAAAAAAAAGATCAATAATTTATATTGTGTTGGTGTTTAAAATATTTCGGATTTGTTATGGGCGGATTTATGTGAGAGTTGTTGTTGTCGTTGTTGTTGTTGTTTGTTGCAAACAACAACAAAAATTTAAATGTCAGTCATTAAGTTATTTTATTTATTTATTTTTTTTTTTATGTATTGAGCTTATGGGAAAAGAAATTGTTTACGATTGTCGCGAACGTTTTACACACGTTTTCCGATGAAAATATATTAAGAATAATAATAATAATACTCATTTCTTATATATTTATTTAGTAAACACAAAAAAAGAAAAAACGTCATCGATCGCTTATAATTAGGATGTTTCCACGTAAAAAAATAATAATAATAATAAACAAAAGAAAAGTTATACGTTATGTAAATATTATTATTATTATTAACATTGAAAAATAACTTTATTTATCTCTCTCTCTCTCTCTCTTTCTCTTTCTATCACTCTCTCTCTCTCTCTGACTTTAAACCTTTAAAAAATACTGTAATTGTTATTTTTCATTTAAAAATATTTTTATGTTTTTTTTTTGTGTTTAAAAAATAATAATAATAATAATAATAATAATAATAATAATAATAATAGTAATAGTAATAATAATAATAATTTTCAACGAAGGAAGGTCACATAGCAGTAGATTGAATTTTTCCAACAACGACAACGACAAACAACAACTTAATTTTCATTTCTTATTTAATTATTTTACGAGAGGAAACGTGTCGTGTTAACGTTTTCTTTCTATTTTTTTTGTCGCAAAATTAAAAATTCATCAAATTTTATTATTATTATTATTATTATTAATTAAAATCGTTATTATATCGTAAAA
Organism: Pediculus humanus corporis; assembly: GCF_000006295.1. NCBI lineage: Eukaryota > Metazoa > Arthropoda > Insecta > Psocodea > Pediculidae > Pediculus > Pediculus humanus. The sequence goes on along the minus strand of NW_002987179.1, from coordinate 482 downwards.
ATTTTTAATTAGTGTGTGCGTGCGTGTGTGCGTGTTTGTAACGCGGCGTTTGATTTGACGCCATCGATGTTATTACGCACGTTATTTTTAAAAAATAATTTTTTTAAACTTAAAAAAAAAAAATGTCGGATGTCTTTGCCAAACATCAGAAAAAAATATTTTTTTTTTAATAATTAATAATTATATATATATATATATATATATATATATATATATATATATATATATATATATATATATATTATTGGGCGTGCGTGTGAATTTTTATACACGTGCGTGGGCGTGCGTAAAAAAAAAAATCGTAACTTTAATTTAATTAAAAAATTTAATTTTTTTTTTTTTAAACACGTTTCCCTCACGTGTAATTTTAATTTAATTTATAAAATAACGAAACGAAAACGTTTTCTCTCCCGACACGTGCGCAGATTTTATATTATAAAATTAATAATAATAATAATAATAATAATAATAATAATAATAAT
>NW_002987180.1:0-1299 GCF_000006295.1 Pediculus humanus corporis | reverse complement strand
AATATTTCATTTAAATAAAAAAAAATTTAATGCTACCATATTGTTTGTTGGTTTTAAAGAAAACTAATTGAGACTCAAACGTAACGTAAAAACCATAAATTATTATTATTATTATTATTATTAAAAGTAAACCATTCGTTCATAACAATAAAAAGAAAATATTTTTTAAATGGTTACCCTTTTTTTTTTCTTTTGGGGTGAAAATTATGTGGTCTGCGATTATAAACCGCAAAAAAAAAATACCTGATAATAATAATAATAATAATAATAATAATAATAATAATAATAATGACCTAATAAATAAATAAATAAATAAATATCGATTGATCAATTGTTTACTCGAGGCACTCGTTATGAATAATTTAAATTTTCTCGAGGCTAAATTAAATTTAAAGCTTGAATTAAATAAAAAAAAAAAAAAAAGGAAAATTAACATCGTCATTTCGTTTTTCTTTTTTTCTTTTTTTTTCACATAATAATAATAATAATAATAATAATTTTAATTACGTTCAGGTTTTCAGGATTCTCTCATTATTTTTTATGTATAATAATAATTTATTGAAAAAAATTTTTTTTAATTATCATATCGTCGTAAAATGATATCAGAAATATAAAATAAATAATAATTTTATTTATTTTATGTATTTTATGTATTTCGTAAATCTTTTATCGTCAGATAGGTTATCGTCATCATCATCATCATCATCATCATCGTATAGATCGTCGGAAAAAATTATTTATTAAAATAAATACAATGGTTATTAATAGATTTATTGAAAGTTTAACCTTCACTTAAATAAATGAATATAAAAAATAATATTTTATGCAAATAAATAAAAAAAAAACTTATTCAAACGCTTATTTTATTTATTTATTTAATAAATAAAATATTGTTTTGCAAAATTCACATAAATTATCATATAAAAATATATGTGTACACATTAGAAGGCCCGAAAATATTATTATTATTATTATTATTAATAAAGGAAACTTATGTATTTATTATTAATAATGATGTGAGAATAAAAAAAAAGGAAAAGGAAAAAAACCCGGATTAATAATAATAATTCCCGAATCATCATTCATCATCACCTTTAAAAATAACGAAATAAATTCTTTTAACGTTAATAATAAGGTTAAACACGTTTATTTACTCTATGACGTTTTCAATCAAATCCTTTTGTTTTTTTAAATTACGAAATTCAAAATGGCTGCGACTTTCTGTTTAAAAACGTTAATCGATCCCGTTGAAATAAGTGATTGTATATTTTTATTTTACTAAATTCATTATTTTTTCTA
>NW_002987181.1:9723-13284 GCF_000006295.1 Pediculus humanus corporis | reverse complement strand
TTTTTTTTTTGTTTTTGAACTTTTAGAAAATTTTCCTTTCTCTAAAAATTTTTATTTTTTATAATTATACTATTTATTACTCCTCCGTGTAAGGAAAATAATCTAAACATGTTTTTGAAGGCGTTTTCAAACGCTCGCTTTACGTCGCAATAAAAAAAAAAGCAAAAAAATTTCTTTCAAGTTAAATAAATCTTTTGAAATAATAATAATAATAATTATTATTATTATTTTAATGTAACATGTATTACGTTTTCCCGCGAAAATTAAACTTGTAATTAACTTTTTAAATTTATTTCATCACTTTTGTTAATTTAAACACTTTTCGTTACTTGATACTCTTTTAAACCTTAATTTTTGTCAAAAAAAAAAAAAAAAACAAAAGGTTTAGCACACGATAAATATGTTTACCTTACGGTTAATTTTCGCAGGGTAATAATAAAGTGAAAAATTTTCGACCCACCTTTGACCTGACTGTAAATTTCTTCTTTTGTTTTTTCAACATTACCAATAACTCCTTGAACAGCCGAAGAATCGACAACTCCTTTTATTTTTTCCGATATGTAAGATTCGCTACCATTTTTAACATTTTCATTTAATTCGTTATTAATTGATTGCAAATCGTAAGCGTGTTGTTTACCGTTAACGCTCGTCGTTTCCAAACCTTCGTTCTGATTTCCTTTTGTTGTTAGAAAAGGTAATGCCGCACTGCTTGCACAACCCATTTTTTTTTTAAATAAAGTCCTTTTTGTCCAAAAAAAAAAAAAAAACCGTTCGAAAATAATTAATTATTCTTCAGACGAAAAAAAAGAAAATTATTTTATTTATTTAAAATTTTCAAAGATTCATCCATCGGTAATAAATGACTGACTTAAATGTAAAAAAAAAAAAAAAAAATTGTACCGTCGTCGTCCACTTCGAACTCCTTTCGTGTTTACTCACATCAATAAAAACTTTTTTTTTCCCTTTTTTTTTTTTTTTTTGAATATTTAAAAAGAATTTTTTTTTTTCACGATTGCGCATTATAGAAAAAAAAAAAAAAAGTTGAAGGTTCTAAGGTGAAACTAGCCTTTGGTTAGTTATTTAGGGGGTCATAACATTTATAAATTTATTATTATTATTTTTTATTCTTTTTTTTTTTTTTTTTGTTTTTCCAAATCGTCATACGTTACGTTAAACTTAAAAAAAAAAAAGGGACGAAAATCTCTGTATTATTATTATTATTATTATTAATATCGAAATATTATTGATTTGTTAAAAACAATTTATTTAATTAACAAAAATTATTATTGATTATTGAATATCGATTTGATTTACGTATAAATAACTGTCGAATAGTGCATGTGTGCGTGTGTGTAATATTATTAAATTCGTTTGAAAACAAACGCACACGCACACACGCACACACGCACAATCTTAAATAATTTTACAAAATTTAAAAGAAAAGAAAAGTGCAAAACAAAAAAGAAGAAATTTCAAAATTTTTCACGGTCATAAGAAAGAGGGGGGGAGGACGAAAGAAAATTTAATTTCTTTTCCCTTGAAATTCTATTATTATTATTATTATTATTATTATTATTATTATTATTATTATTATTATTATTATTATTATTATTATTATTATTATTATGATTTTTTTTTTTTATATAACAAAAATCACACATGCGGTGACCAATTTATTATTCCGAAGGGAAAACATTTCGCAGGCTATTAACCTTTTTTTTTTCTTTTTCTTTCTTTCTTTTTTTTATTTTTATTTTCTATAATTCTTACCTTTTTCTTTTTTTTTTTCTTTTCTTTTTCTAATTCAACCAAATTACCATATTTTCCAAAAAAAAAATTGATAATTGTTAACTCTTGGATTTTATGTAAAAAAGAAAAGTTTCTCCGAATAAAAAAAATAATAATTATTATTTTTGTTTAAAAAAAACACGGAGGTGTAGTAAGCATTCGAAAAGTTTTTTTTTTTATACTTCTCAGGTTCTTGCCCTCCCTCCCTCCCTCCCTACCTCGAAAAAAAAAAAAAAATTGCGGTGCGAATACGATTAATTTCCCCCCTTTCTCGCTCTCCCACCCCTCCCTTCCCGAAATTTTATTATTATTATTATTATTTTGTATTAAATGATATTTTTTTCAAAGATACGATCGGAAAATGTTGATTTTGTATAAAGAATTATTTATACGATGTTAAAATCAAGTCGGAAAATTTTTATTTTGTTTACATTTTCACGTTTCAAGGTCGTGGAAAAATTAAATTTTTTGATGAAAAACCTGACTTTTTTCCTTTTTCTCGGTTGACATAAACGAAAAAATTTTTTTTAAAAATTATTTTAAATTTAATTTTATATATTTAAACAAAAAGAAAATAAATTTCAAAAAAAAAAAAATTTTCTTTTAATTATTTTTCCCGGGGGGTGGAGGGGTTAGGGGTATATAAAACAAACAGGTAAAAAAAAATCGTGTTGAGGATTGGCGTGTTAAAATCCAACAGGAAAATTTGCAATTCATATTTTGAAATCTTTAAACTTTATTATTTGTTTCCATTTGTTTTATTTTCGAACCTAAAATCATAACCCTTTTACATAATTTTATTTTAAATGACTGGTCAGACAAATTTAGTAAAATGAACGTTCACTACTCAATTCATTATTATTATTATTATTATTAAAATTTTTCATTTTTAAAATTAAAAATAAAACTTTATCAAGTTTATTAAATATAGCTTAACGTAGGTCAATGAAACGTAACTGCTTTAAGTCCGCCATTTTTATTTCAAAAAAAAAAAAATCGTTAGTCACAAATTAATTTAAAATTTAATTTCAATTCAGGTTATAAATAATTTTTTTAAATATTATTAACATCATAATTATTAATAATAAATTATTTATTTATTATAAATAATTAACAACGACAATAATTTTTTTTTTTTAAATTCTAACAATTAATTACATAAAAAAAAATTAACGAACAATATACTTAAAACATCGAGTAATAGAATTTTTAAAAAATTTAATTTTAAAACAAACGATTTTAATTACACTAACAAACAACAAACAATCAATCAGTAATAATAATAATAAAGTTTAGTCAAGACAAAACAAAAAGAAAATTCGTATAATATTTATAAAAAAAAAAAAAACGTTTATTTATTAAATATTCAGTCGAATTTAAATTAAAATAAATAAATAAATAGTTTATGATGGTTTTAAACGTTTGATTAACGATAAGACGAATTTATTAATTTATCAAATTTATTAATAAATTTGTTATTTTAATAAATATATTTTGTTATTATTGGCAAAAGTTTATCAGACTTATACAAGAATTTATTATTTTCTTTTTTTAGAGTCTATTCATATTTATATATAATTTAAAAAAAAAAAAAAATTGATAAAAAACATTTTTAAAAGTTTTATCTAGGGAGAAATGAACATTTAATAAGAAATATATTACCCATTGAAGTTAATTTAAATTTGGTAGAACCTCTAAATTTGTGATAGAGTGTGATAACATTGATAACAGATTTTTATACACACGAATTGAATGTTAGCTATCATATATAGA
>NW_002987181.1:5848-9532 GCF_000006295.1 Pediculus humanus corporis | reverse complement strand
AGCGGTCACCCATCCAAGTACTAACCACGCCCGATGCTGCTTAACTTCGGTGATCGGACGAGAACCGGTGTGTTCAGCATGGTATGGCCGTTGACGTCCACTAGATTTATTAATTCTAAAATTGAGCAGACTTTATAGTAATTAGAAATTTAATTTACGTCACAATTAAATTTAGAGATTTAAATTATTATTAAAATAGAATTTTTTCTTTTTTTTTTTAATATATATATATAAATAAAATTTAAATTTACATATTTCAAGATGGGTCATCGGGTTCATCCGTTGTTTTTTTACTGCTTTCGTTATTTTTATCAAAATCAATTTCATTTAATTCAGTTAGGGTTGTTTCTCTTTGCGTTTGCGTTAGATTTTTCGGTGAAGGACTTCTTCCTCCCGCAATGCTGTCGTTTCTAGACGATGAACTACTTTTAAATAAATTTCTACTCGATGAAAACGAAGCACTTCTAAAATTAACCGATTCCGATGTTTTATCCATAAAAATCCCACGGGATATATTTTGTTCTTCTGCCGATAAACTACCCTCTATTTTTTGCGTGTTAGATTTTTTTTTCCTCGCGTTGCTTCTAACCAGCGAACAATTTTTTTTAAATTCTTTCGATTTGTGAATTAAACATTTGGGAGCATTTTGCCTGTGAGCGTGACATTCGTAAATTCTACAATTTCCACGTGGTGACATTGACGGCGAATGAATTTTCATGCACGAAGGTTTTTCATCGTAAAAAATTTTAATATTTTCCGATGATAAATTTATTTTTTGTCGTTGATCGTCTATAAAAAAAATTTTATTTTCTTCGCTTCCGTAGGTTTTCTTAACTTCCGGATGAGGTGAAAAACTCATACTTCGAAAATCAGCCGTGATTTTCGGTGTTGGATTTCTTACGGGAGAACAATCGCAACAATAACCGTGAGGTTTTAAATTTAAACTAAAAAAATAAATTTAAATTATTTTATTATTAATTTTTATACACTAATAATTAAATTTCATTTTAAAAATAAAAATTACCTAGAATTCGTTTTAAAACGAAATTCTTCCGCTTTGGGTGATATTAAAAATCTAGGTATGCATGAACATCTATTATATCTTTCATCTTTGTCTTCTTCCACTTGTTTTTGTCTAAGTAATTGATGTCTCCTTGACGTGTATGACCGTTTATTAGCAGATTCGTCTTTTACTTTAAGTGTTACTTGACAATCGTGTAAATCCAAAGCCATGGAAACCTTTTTAAAAAAAAAATGTTCTTTAACATTTACAAAAATGAAAATCTTTTTTTTTTTTTGCTCTCTCTCTTACCTGGGAACCGGTGGGACCAGTATAAGAATTTAATTCGCCATCAATTGATTCTTTACTTTCTCTTAATTTTTTATCATCTTTTTCTAATTGTCTCGTCAGTGGCGGTGTCAAGCATTTAAAACTTTCGTAAAATGAATTATCCACCGATAGAGCTTGCCTTTTTAAAAAATGCGGACGTAGAAGTAAATTATTCGTGGGTCCCTCTAAAAAAAACACGTAATTGAACCCCTTAAAAGTTTATTACAAAGCATTGAAATTAAAAAAAAAAAAAAAAAATTATTTCCGAAAGTTGATACTGGAGAAAACTTTAAACAAAAAAAAAAATTCCTTAATTTAATTTATCCCCCCGCTAAAATTTTATTCCCGTAACTTTTTTTTTTTTTAATTTTTTCAAAAGCTTCTACAGGAATGAAGTGGGTGGGGGAGATGGGGAGGTGAGGGGTGAAGGGGAGGAGGGTTTAAAAAAATTATTTTTTCATCTGTTTTTAACGTAAGAAAAATTTAAAAATTCGAATGACTTTTTTTAGAAGAATTTTTTCTTTAATATTTTAATATATGAATACGCTCGAGTATTTCTCTCTCTCTCTCTCTCTCTTTCTTTAACTAAAGGAAATTTATGTACGCTTTGTAAAATAATAATCTTACCCGAATTTTTATAGGGATCTCTTGCACACGGGGATCTTGTACATTGTAAATTATTTGATGGATTCGAAAAAAATTTTTCTTTAGATTTTCCATGTTTCGGTGTTGACAAATCGAAATTTTCCATAACCTGAACCAAATCTGGAGCCGACGGTGATTTATTTAAATTTCCCGCGTTAAATTTATTTTTAAAACGATTTTGTTTTTCATGGAATTGTGAACTTTTTAAAAAATCCCTGGAAATCTAACAAAAAAAAAAAAAAATTATAAATTAAAATGAAATATGTCGTTAAATCAAAAAGTTATTCCTTATTATTATTATTATTATTATTATTATTATTATTATTATTATTAAAATAAATCTGACTAATCCAATAAAGATAAAAAAAAATTTTAAAAAAAAGTTTTCTTTTAAACTTATTCTAAAAATTTTCTTTTCATTAACATTTTTTTTTTTTTTTAAAAAAGTTTTTATTTTATATTTTTAATTAAAAAAGGAAAAAAAAGAATCACCTGTGAAAAAGGAAGTACGCAACCTTTTAAACCTCCCGATTCGTTTTTAGGTGACCATTCATTTCCGGTATTATAAATATGTAGTTTGTTAGTTTTTAATTGATATTTATTAGTACCCGTTTGACAACTCGTACTTTTTTTACTTTCTATTCTTTGTACCGTTTTCGTTGTGTGACTTGATTTAACGCTTCCTCTATTTACCGAAGAATTCATTGTCGGTTTAAATCTTGCGGGTACTACTTTTGCTGCGCTGTCACGTGCTTCAAATGTCATAACGCAAGCTGCTACAACTATAAAACCTACGTAAATAAAATTATTTTTATTAAAAATATTATTTTAAAACCGGTATAAATTAGGTTCGTGAAAAACTTTTCTCTTATTATTAATTAATCTCGTAAATTATTAAAAACGGAAAAAAAAGAAAATTTTTTCTCCCTATTTTGTTTGTTTGTTTGTTTTGAATTTGACGTTTTTTTTTTAACAAACTCTAATTTTTAAGGTTTATTAATTAAAAATTATTTTAATAAAATAATTTTCAAAAATCATCGAAAAGAAAAATTTAAAAGAGGTAATTAAGGTAATAAGGTTATCGTTTTTTTTTGGGGGGGGGAGGAGGATAAAAGTAATTCAATTACCGTAAACAAAATCGATTTTTTTTTTTCGATTTGAATAAGTTGAAAAATAATAATAATAAAAAAACGTTTTTAAAATTGGTTTTTCTATTAATTTTTAGGTATCGCGATAATTTAATCGAGTTTTTTTATAACTTTTTGTTAATAACAAAAAACCAATTTTTAATAAAAGAAAGGTTATCAAAAGGTGATGAGATAAAACCGTGATAAAAAACATAAAAACCCAAAATTTTGCGGATATAATATTTTTAATTTTGTTATTAAATCCCACACAATTATTTTATATGCGTATAACCCAAAGTCATTAATTAAAAATTTAGTTTTCTAAATGAAAAAGGTTTTTTTTTTTTTTTCGCTTGAGGTAAAGGTTATGTTGGCAAAAAAAAGGGGATTGTGGGGGGAGCCAACGGCACGTGGTGTTCCCAAGCGGTCACCCATCCAAGTACTAACCACGCCCGATGTTGCTTAACTTCGGTGATCGGACGAGAACCGGTGTGTTCAACATGGTATGGCCGTTGACGTTGATACCTGCCTAATACTCAGAACTTCGTGCAGATGAATGGAATCTAAAAGAACGTTTCGGAC
>NW_002987181.1:3523-5646 GCF_000006295.1 Pediculus humanus corporis | reverse complement strand
GATTTTATCACTGCAGCATAACTTTAATCCTTATTTTTTTTTTTTTTTATAGTTTTGAAAACTTGTAAAAAATATAAAATTTAAAAAAATAAACGATATAAAAATATATAAAATAAAAACAGGGAGAATATCGAATAAAAATTTTTTCGATCGTAATTTACTTGGCATACGTACTGACAATTTCGTTAAGGATCCATTGGATATAAGAAAAAGATTAGAAATTATTGAATGGGGGGATAAGGAACGGGGGGCAAAAGGTATGATTTAAAATTTCAATTTCCGATATTTACGTTGCACTGATAATATATATATATTTTTTCAATCGTTTGTAGATAAAAAAAGGAGGGAAAAAATTTTTTAATTTATTATTACTTTTTTTTTCGACGTTATAATAAATTTATTAAAAAAATTTCAGGTCGAAAAAAAAAAAAACCTTTTTCAATTTTTAACACATGTTATTTATCGATTTCGAAAAAAATTTTTTTTTTTCCCCCACCACTCACTTACCTCCAATTCCCATAATGATCGGACCTGCATATGATAAATTATTTAAATGAAATCCTTGACTTTCGTTTTTTATTTTAACCGTAGAATTTCCTCGCTTTTCCGATCTTATTGATAATTGATCGGCGTAATATCCTAAAAAAATAAATAAATAAATAATAAAGCGACAATCAAAAAATAACAAACAAAAGGAAAAAATCTTTTTTTTTGTCATTTTTTTTATTTTAGAATTTTGATAATAATCATTATTATTATTATTTTTTAATTACTTTATAAAGAAACAAGGACAACATCAACAAACGTGTAAAACCTGTTTTTTTTTTGATAATTATTTTTCATTTAAAAAAAACAAAAAAGTTAAAAGTCGGAAAAACCCGAGGAAAATTTAACAAATGAATTCAAATTTTTTATTTTTTTTTTAAATAATAATAATAATAAGACAAATGAAAAGGTTCTAAATGAAAATTTCGTTTTAAATTTAAAATATTTTCTTTGTTAAAAGGTTAAAATTAAAAATGAAGAGAAATGAAAATTAACTTTTTTTTTTTTCATGTTGTTGTAAAATTAAAAATTTGGTATAAAAAAAATTTCTTTTTTTTTTGGGGGGGAGGGAAAATTTTAAAAGAAATATTAATTAATTTTTTCTTCGTTTTATTGTCTATCCCCCCTCCTCACCCCCCCCCATCGGGTTTTTTCACATGTAAAAATATTAAAAAAATTTTTTTTTTTTTTTTTAATAAAAATTTTTACGTCAAATTTGTCAACATTTTTCCTTTTCTTTTTTTAATAACATTGATTTATATTTTCTAATAAAAATTTTTCGATACAAATTTTCATCTTAAACATTCTCAAAATAATAATAATAAAATTCGGTAAAAAAAAAAAGAATAATAACTGAACAATAACAACAACAATAGATAAAAATAATTGTCGTATTTAAGAATTATTTATTTATTTATTTTAAATTTTAAACATTTTTCGAATCGTATTATTTTTCCAGTCGATTTCTTCTTTTTGTTGGTTTATACATTTTCTTTTCTCTCTCTCTGTCTTTCTCTCTTTGGAAAAAGTTTTTAACCATTTTAAATAAACAATAGTGTAAAGAGTCGTCGTCTTTAGTAAACAAAAAAAAAGTTTTTCTTTATTCAAACCATTAAGTTTTTAAGTGAATTTATTTAAGTGTTGAATTTAAAAAAAAAAAAAAAAACATCGGCTGTTAAAATGGCGTTAAAGAAAAACAAAAAGATTTTTAAAACAAACAACAAACAAATCAATAACAAACTTATTTGATTAAATAATAACTTACCAACTACTGCCATAGATGTACCGATTGTCAAAAGTAACAATCCAATGCTTAAAGCTTTGCATGCATTCCATAAACATCTCGTGGTCACTTTACCTTTTACCACCTTAAATAAATAAATAAATAAATTTGTTATAAACAAATTATACACACGAATTCAATGGAAGCTATCATATAAAGACGTGTGATGGAATTTGTGGATGTCAACGGCCATACCATGCTGAAAACACCGGTTCTCGTCCGATCACCGAAGTTAAGCAGCATCGGGCGTGGTTAGTACTTGGATGGGTGACCGCTTGGGAACACCACGTGCCGT
>NW_002987181.1:0-2463 GCF_000006295.1 Pediculus humanus corporis | reverse complement strand
AGTATCGCCATACTTTTTTTTTACGGTTTATTTCGCATATAAAAAAACCAACGAACGAACGCGTCGTATAATACAATTTTCTTCTTTTTTTTTTTTTAAAGCATTTTTGACTTTAACCGTGAAAAGTTTGAAAAGCGAAACGTGGGGAGCGGGCAAAGGGAGGGGGAGGAAAGGGGAAGGTCGTGGAAGAAAAAAAAAAGAAAAAGATGAAGAATGAAAATTTTTTTCTTTCTTTCTTTCTTTCTTTTTTCCCTTAACATTATTTTCATTTTGTTTGAAACGCACATTTTTTTTCGTTTAAAATTTTTTCATTTTTTTTTTTTTAACGGTTTCGCGCCATGAATTTTATCGTTTTCATATTTTAATTTTAAATAATTTGAACAAAGCACACAAAATAAAAGTAAATCGTCATTAAAGAGCAAAAAAAAAACGTATATATATTTATATATATTTCTTTTTTTTTTTTTATTTTCTTTACTTAACGTGATTTACCGGTCGTAAATTTTACACTTAACAGACTGTCTGCTTTTAAAAATTATTATTATTATTATTTCACGGGGTAATTTTTTTTTGTTGTTGCCATTTTTCGACATTTTATTTTTTTTAAAATTATTTCCTTTTTAATTAAAAAATTTTCTTTCTTTTTCGAAATTTAAATTTTTAATTGTTAATTAATATTGTGTTTGAATTTCGAAAACGTCCCCCCCCCCTCTTCCTCTCTGTCCCCCCTTCTTCTTAACGTTTCTAGAAAATTTTATAAAACGTCTTTTGTCGTCAATAAATAAATAAATAAAATAAAAAAATTTAATAGTAAGTCGATAACTCGTTAAAGTCGTCGTTTTCATAAAAATAAGAAAAGAAAAAAAAAAATTTTATGATTCGATAATAAAAATATGAAAAAAATGATTTTATGAAACATAAAAATATTTTATTATTATTATTATTATCGGTTGAAAAAAAAAAATGTGTTAACGTACCTGAACGTTCCATTGTGGCGTTGATTGTTCTTTGACTGAATGATTTGATTTTTTTATCGTGGACGACGACATTTTTCACAAAACATTTTACATTTTGATTTCTTTTTTTTCTTTTTTTTTTCCGTCGTCTGCAATCAAAAATAAAAATAAAAAAATTTTTTTTCGGGATTTGTTTGAATTTTTCCAAGGGAAAAAAGAAAATTAATAGAAAAATTTTTTTTTTATAATTAATCGGTACAAACGAATCGTGGGGAAAAATTTTTTCGGGTGAAAATTTTTTTTTATTTAAATAAACCGAACGCGTTTTTTAAATTTTTCCTCTTTATCTTTTAAAAAAACCTTTGAAGTCTTTGTTTAACTTACGACGAACGATATTTTTCATGCAATTCCACTCCCGAAAAAAAAAAAAAAAATTAATCTTCTTCCGCGTTGTTGTCAAGTCGTCACAAATCGACTTCCTTCCTTCCTTCCCCTCGTCTTTCCCCGTTCAGTGAGTTTCCAGCGTTTTTTTCGACAAAGACAAATCAATAAAATCAATAAATGATTAATAATTTAAATAAAATAAATAAATAAATATGTAAATAATTTCGCGGTTTCATATTTTGCCAAACAAATAATTATTAATTTTTAATTAGAAGGAAAGAACGGGGGGTGGGGAAACAGGAACGAAATCATTATCATCATCATTACCACAACCACCATCACCATCATCATCATCATTAATCATCATAATAATAATAGTTATTATTATTAATTATTTAACGATTTCCCCTTTTTGAATTTTATTAATAATTAAACCCGAATTCGTTATATATATAATTAATTAATAATAAAAAAGTGTTTTGAACCGAATTATTATTATCATTATTATTATTATCATTATTATTTTATTTATGGATCGAAAGTGGTGAAATCGGAAAAGGAAATAAAAAAATAAAACAAAATTTTTTTTTTTTGAATTAAGGCCCTTGGAGGAGGAAAAAAAAACGGAATCGTAATAGAAAAAAAAAAGAAACTTTTTACTTCCTGTCGTTTAATTAAATTTACTTAACTTTTCGTAATTTAATAAATCACAATTATTATTATTATTATTATTATTATTATTATTATTATCATTATCATTATGTTTTTTTACTAATGAAATAATTTATTTCCTGTTCGTTATAAAAAGAAAAAAGAAAAATTTTTTTTAAAAATAATCTTCTTTTCTCTCTTTTTCTCTCTCTCTCTCTCTCTCTCTCTTAATTTTTTTTTGTAAAAACCTATTTCGACATTTTTTTCCTTCTTTTATTTGCTCTTCTCTTAAAAAAGAAAGAAAGAAAGAAAAAAGGAAAATGAGGAAAAAAAGGAAAAAAGGAAAGAAAATCTTTATATTGCCCTAAAGCGATTTCTTTTATTCTTTTACGTTAAAAAAAAAAAAAAATTTTATGTAAATAACTGGAAGAAAAAAAATTTTCATTTTTTTATAAATCAAAAACGAAGTCGT
>NW_002987182.1:0-1008 GCF_000006295.1 Pediculus humanus corporis | reverse complement strand
TTCTTTTTGCATAACTTACTAAGTTTGACAAATTGCCTAATTAAATATTTTTCAGGCGTTTCTGAAACAGATTTTCTTTTTCTCTTTGAAAAATTGATTTTTTCGATTTAAATCAAACGACCCTCGTGTTTATGTTGGTTGTTTTGTTTGTTTTCTTTTGTGAAAAAAAAAAAAAAAATTTTCCCTGTTAATCTTTTGAAAACATTCCATTTAAAATTAAACGAAATGGTCATTATTATTATTATTAATACGCAAACGCAATAAAGTTAATTTCCTTTGACCGCAATTTATTTTTAACTTTATTATTTAAAAAAAAACAAACAAGGAATTGTTTGTTATTCTCCGATCATTTTCATACATTCGAAAATTATTAATCTCGTCTTTAAACAAAAAAAAAAAAATTTAAAAAGCGATTTCATTAAAATTATATGTTATTACCCTTACATTATTATTATTATTATTATTATTATTATTATTATTATTATAACAATTAGTTTAATGAATATTCTCGAACCGACTAAAATAAATTTGTAACGTCTGACATTTAAAGATTTCATAAATTTGAATGAAAATGAAAAGGAAAATTAATAATACCTTAAAAAAATTTTTTGTTTTATATTTAAATGTAAAATAACAGCAACAACCACAACAACAAACAAACAAAATTCGGATTCGTTGGTTTTTAATTAATGATTTTAAAATCAAAATTTCAAATTTATTAAAATAATAATTTATACGTATATAAATTTTATTGATATTATTAATTGGATTAATTAATATTTTAATTAATGTTATTATTATTATTATTACCAAACGTTATTTTATAAATGAAATGATAACAAATAATTATAACGACCGAATTAAATGGATTTATAATAATAATAATAATTACTTATTAGAGGATTCAAAATAAATAAAAATTTTCTTATTAAATTTATTATAATGAAGAAAAAAATTTTTTTTTTTTTTTTTTTTTTAATTTGAGGTTAAAAAATAAAAATAAAAATT
>NW_002987183.1:3118-4779 GCF_000006295.1 Pediculus humanus corporis | reverse complement strand
TAACGTTAATTAGTTTTACTATTTACTAACAAAAAAAAAAAAAAATTTCCAACACGAGTTTCGTTACCATTTAATTAAAAAAAAAAAAGAAAAAAATTTTTTTTTTGTTTTTGTTTCCCCTCCCCCTCCCCCCGTTCCTCCTTTAAATTCAAATAATTCACGGGAATTTAATTAAATTGTTTAAATTTAAATTATTACAAATAATAATAATAATAATAATAATAATAATAATAATAATAATAATAATACTTAAATTATCGCAAAGGCGGTAAAACAAAAATAAAAAATTCTTTTTTTTTTTTTTTTTTTCATACCCAATCCATATAATCAAAAAGAGAGAGAGAGAGAGAGAGAGAGATAGAAATATTATAAACATTTAAAAAACAATAATAATTATTATTATTATTTATTATTTGCGTTTAAAAGAAATAATAATATTAATAATATACGACGATCGTATCGCATAAATATTTATTTATTTATTTATTTATCAAATCGTAAATTTAACTTTTTAACGAGTCAATTTTTTTTTTTTTTAATAAAACAATTCCTTAAATGGTTAACAATAAAAAAAAAATTGTGTTCAGACTTTGATTTTATCATTATTATTATTATTATATAAATAAATAAAATTTTTTCAAACTATATAAATTTCAAATTTAATATAATCAATTTATTATTATTATTATTATTATTTTATTGGGGAAAAGTTTGATAATAATTTTCTTTTTCGTTTGTTTTTGTTTTTGTTTTTGTCAATGTCGATAAACTTTTAAATTGTTTTTGTGTGTTTTGGAAAACAATTTTTGGAAAATTTAACGACAGCAAAAAAAAAAAAAAAAAATTTATTATCATTATTATTATTAATATGAAATCTACAAAATTATTTACTATTTTTTTTTAGTATCATTCGATATTTAATCAATTTAAAAATATACAATTTGTAGTTTTTTGTTCGTTTTTTATTATTATTATTATTATTAATAAAATTCGAATGTTTTAAAAGAGTGAGTGAGAGAGTGAGTGTGAGAGCGAGAGAGAGAGAGAGAGAGAAAATATATATATATTAGTATATAATGAAAATGGATTAAATTTTGGCTTTGCCCCAATATACATATAAATATTTTTTTTTTTTTTTTGGAATTTTTATAAGAAAAAAACAAGTACTAATAATAATAATAATAATAAGAGAGAATGCCTGCCAATTTTAATAGTATAACTTTCTGTTATGATATTCATTGATGTGAAAAATTTTTACGCTGTTAATAGAAAAAAAATAAAAACGGGCTTAAACTTTTTTTTCCTTTTTCTTATTCTCACTCTAGCTGTCGGAATTTTTTTTTGAACTTCATTTTGATTTATATGTGTCAACAACCTTGGCTCACATATAAAATGTTATTCCTTTTTTTTTTTTTCTTTTTTTTTAACGGTAATAAAACTTGGCTGTATTTTTTTTTTATTATATAAATTTTCCAAAAAAAAAAAAAAAAATTCAAAAAAATAAATTCGTTAAATAAAATAAAATTTTCTCGCATACGAACGAATTTATACGATCTTTGAATCAGATAAAAAAAAATAGAAAAACAATTTTAATTTTTCAATAACAATAAACTTTAAAAAATAAATAAATTATGTAATTTTTCATGTTTTATTTGTTTAAA
>NW_002987183.1:0-2165 GCF_000006295.1 Pediculus humanus corporis | reverse complement strand
TTTTTTTTTATCTTTTACCGTAACTTTTTCCTCTCTCCGCCTTTTTATTTTCAAAAGAAAATGATGATGGTTTTGTGTTGTTGTTGTTGTTGTGGTAACGTTACATTTCACTGCGGTGAATTATGACACTTTTTTTTTTTTCTTTTTAAAAAACTCCACCTCGAAACATATATGGATGTAACGCTTCTTACAACGACAACAACAATAACAACCGTGTTCACCGTTTGTATAAAAATAATAATAATAATAATTTGTACAATCTTGTTAACCTCTTACGAGAGGAAAAATATCAAACCTAACCTAACTTGGTTACCTATTTAAAAATAATTTCCCCCTCTCCCCACCGCCCAATTTTTTTTTTTAAGGGCAAATTTAAGCCTCGGATCGACATCATTTTATTATATATTACACGATGAAAACTATTTTATTAATATATTTTATTAATTTATACATATTAATAAATAAAAAAACTTTGAAATCGTTTTGACATTCATCAACCATATAATAAAATTGACAGTTTCGATTAACATAAATATTATATATGTGTATAAATTTTTTTAGGGGTGTTTAATCTTCTTTAATTTAAAATTAAATATTCAATGAAATTATAAGTTTTAAATATATATAGAATAAAGAAAAAATTGCATAAAAATCCTTGACGTAAATCACACACACACACGCACGCACGCACGCACACGCACAAACATTCATCGACAATAAAGAACATAAAAACATAACAAATAATCCGGATTAAAATCGAACAAATCATGTTTTTGTTTATTAAATGCATTATGAGGGGGTGGGAGAGGGGGAGAAAGGTGGGGGGAGAGGGCTCCGCCTTTTTTTTTAAAAAAATTCATGTTTGATGCATTGACTGTCACGGGGCGTTGTTTGTTTTATATAAAAAAAGAAAAGAAAATCCATGTTTTTGCTACCATTTATAAAAAAAGGTAATGACAAACCTTAGAAAATTGTGTGTGAGTGCGTGCGTGCGTGTGTGTGTGTGGTATTTGTTACTTTATCGTAATATGTTTTTTAAACAATTTATTTATTTATTTTTTTTTGTGGGTGACAAAAAGTAGTCATTTTTTTTTTTTTAACCTCGCCATCGTCGTAGTCTTACGGTTGCGGAAACAACCGTAAATTTTTTTTTTTTTTGAATTTAAAATAAGGTTTATACCGTTTGTCGTCGTCGTCGTCATTTTTTTTATACTCCTAACATAACATTTATATACTGTCATTTTATAGCATTCGACGTAAAAATAATAATAATAATAATAATAAAACGTATAATTAAGAATTTTTTTTTTTTTTTGCGTAAGAAATGCGTGGAACGCGTATGTATGTATTTATACATACATAAATACATAAATATTTCGAAATAAAATTTATAATTTATTGATTATAATAATCTTATCATTTTAAAAATAAAAAATAAAAAAAAAATCAATTTCAAACAAATTTTATTTACCATTTTATAGCTTACTGATATTTATTTTCTAACCGAAGAAGAAGTTTTTTATATATAAAATAATGTTTATTAAATTGTTCAGCATTCTTGAATTTATTTCCTTCTTCTTTTTCTTTTTTTTTACAAGAAAAAGCATCGTATTCGACAAAAAATTTTAAATTTCTCCCTTTTTTTTTCTATTTCTTATTTTATTTTATATATAAAAATAATAATAATAATAATAATAATAATAATAATAATAATAATAATAGAAAAACCAAAAAAAAGAGAGAAAGAGACAGAGAGAGAGGGAAAAAATTAATTAAAAGAAAAAATTTTTTTGGCAAATGAAAAAAAAAATAAAAAAAATTTTTTTCTTTTTCCCTTACAAACTATCTCGACAACCGACAAACGACAAACGATATTTTATTTTCATTCGATATATTAAAAAAAAAAAATTCAATCGACCAAAAAACAACAAACAAACAAAACGTTTTATATTTTATTTAAAAAAAAAAAAAAAAAAACGAAATGTTTTATGTTATGTGTGTGTGTGTGTGCGTGTGCGTTTTAAAAAAAATTCGAATTCGAATGTTCTAGAACAAAAAAAAATATATATATATATATATATATATATATATATATATATATATATATATAAACTCCGTTTAATAATAAAATAAAATAAAAAAAAACCGGATTTTTTTTTTTTTTT